>NC_135377.1:58807144-58899644 GCF_049243985.1 Paroedura picta | reverse complement strand
GTTAATGAACTATCTGTGAAGTGCTACGGCCATTTCAAACTGCATCGCTCCCCACCACCACCACTGCCTTTTTTCATCATGCTGTCTTCCTCACTCTTTCCCCCCTCCAACATAGCTCTCCACTTAGAGAGAGCTATAGCCCTAAACCAATGTAGTCTCTCAATGGTGCCAAAGCATTTCAATGCTGCTGTTGTAACACTGAAGTGCTATATTGCTCTAGTGCTCAACTTAGAACCTTAAAAAAGGTGAGGAAAATTGTGCGGTGAAAAAGGATGGAGGGGAAAGTCGCATTATAGGAAGTACTGTGGATATTCTACATGGCACAACTCAGTGATTCTGAAGTGCAAGGAAGAGGTAAATATGGAAGAAAGCTATTGCTCTCAGCAACCAGAAGAGAGCCAGCATAGTGTAATAGTTAAGAGCAGCAGCTTCTAATCTGGTTACTTCCCTGCTCCTTGCATGCAGCCAATTGGGTGACCTTGGGCTCCTCACAGCCCTGATAGTGCTGTTCTGACCCAGCAGTCCTGTCAGAGCTCTCTCAGCCTCACCTGTCTCATAGGGTATCTGTGGTGTGGAGAGAAATGGAAGGCAATTGTAAGCTGCTTTGAGACTCCTTCAGGTGGTGAAAAGCAGAGTATAAAAATGAACTCTTCTTCTCATTTGCCAGGAGGACACAAGCGGCTCTGTCCGAACAGGTAAATAAAATCCATTAGCAGCCAGTTGCTAAAATGGCTGCGTCTGAATTGACACAAAAATTCCATTAGCAACCTGCTACTAAAAGGCTGTCTGGAAGGGGCCTCTGTCTCTGGTGCTGACCAGAATATATTTGGTACAATTACGACTTCTAGTAGTTAGGAGCGCGGACTTTTAATGGCAAGCCGGGTCGGATTCCCCACTCCTCCTCCACTTGCAGCCAGCTGGGTGACCCTGGGCTCGCTACAGCACTGATACGAGCAGTAATATCAGAGCTCTCTCAGCCACCCCTACCTCACAGGGTGTCTGTTGTGAGGAGAGGAAAGGAAAGGCGACTGCAAGCCGTTTGAGACTCCCTCAGGTAGAGAAAAGCATCTTACAACAGTGGTGCCCAACCCCCGGTCCGGGGACCGGGACCGGTCCGTGGATCAGTTGTTACCGGGCCATGGCTCCTCCTCGTCCTCCTCCCTGGCTGCTGCCTCAGCGGCTACCCTGCCACTCTGCCGTCGGCTCTCCTTTGGTGATCTCCAGCAGCTGCCATGGCTGTGGGTCGCCCTCGGCGTGGCACTGCACAGCTGCTGCTGGCAGCACCCCCCAGCGGGCAGCAGGAAGTCAGGGGCGCCGGCGGGTAAGCAAGTGGAACAGGGGCTCAGGCAGTGGCAAAAGACTTCCCTCCCCCTGGGCCTCAGTAAAACTGTCAAGCATTGACCGGTCCCCGGTGATAAAAAGGTTGGGGACCACTGTCTTACAAGAACCAATTCTTTTTCTACTTTTTTGTTTTGTCTTCTTATTCAGTGTTGTGTTCAGAAAGGAAGATAAGTAGGAAAGTAGCACTATAGAGAGCCAGCTTGGTTTAGTGGACTTCTGGGGAGTCAGGTTATTCACTGCTCATTCCCCACATGCAGCCACCTGGGTGACCTTGGGCTCACCACAGCACCGATAAAGCTGTTCTGACCGAGCAGTAATATCACGGCTCTCTCAGTCTCAGCTACCACACAGGTTGTCTGTTCTGGGGAGAGGAAAGGAAAGGTGATTGTAAGCCACTTTGAGATTCCTATGGGTAGAGAAAAGTAGCTTATAAGAACCAACATCTTCATCTTCATCATATCTGGCTCCAGTTACATGCAAACTATGTAAACTACATAAACTGCTTCTCCTCCCCCTGTTTGAGTAATTCCATACTCTCATTTTGTATGTGTATATGTCCTAAAATTTTAATTAAATAATTTATCTGAGAAAACTTTAAGGTTAGAGAGATCTTGGAGAAAATGAAAGAAGGGAAAACGAGACACTGTATTCCAAGGTACTGGAGATCTAAATGACCGTAAACATTGTAAAAGTCACACTTAAGAGAGCCAGAGATACTTTATGTTGATGCAGCAGTTAAGATAAGTGTGAAACCTTTCAGTATTGATTTCAGTATTGATTTTTTTTGTTCACGCCTCCAGGAGGGTTGGAGTTGGGGGGTGGGGAAGCAAAAACCTTATCAGAGATTTGGGAGACTATAGTACAGAGTACAACTGAAAATAATATCTCACTTTCTAACAGTGCAACCCTAAACAGAGTTGACTTCAATTGCTTGAGAATGATGTCACTGTTTAGGTTTGCACTGTAAACTAGGTTATCTCACAATCTGCAGAGGACATCCATGGCCTGTGCATGATCTAAGCCGATAGGAAAATTGGAAGATGGTCAAGTTCACCTCTGTAAGTCACACTTTGACACACTTTTAATGGCCTTAAAAATCCATAAGACTATGGTCCCTTTAAATGATTTATGTTGGTACTTTGCAATGTTCTCCTCTCTTTTCTGATTTCTTGCATACTTTATGCAAGCCCCTCAACCATCCCCAGAATGAAATGAAATATCCAGCAGAAAAGATAAAGCTAGAAAAAGCAAAGAAAGAATGCCATTGTAATAATTGTATTTAAAAGTGTACTGAAATTGCCAGGTGGAAGATTAAGCCCCAAAACTTCTTTATGTGTTGCATATCCCTGAAAAAGATATTTTGCTTCAAATCCACTGGCGAAAAGTGCTGATAAAAACTTTGATTTGGAAGCATGCATTCACAAGTTTGACAGCTCTTCACAAAAGCTTTGCTTCAGATGGCTTAGAATGCATGGGAAAAATCAGCAGTCAGATCTGGGGCAGAAAGGTCGCCATCCTCCTTGGACAGCATCCATGTACAGAGGAGCCAGAGCAGTGCTTGAGTCCACTCTAAACACACACACATACACTGTTGAAAGGTACAAAGGATGTGACAAGATAAGCCCTTTCATTCATGTCCCACCAATATCCAGAGAGAGGGATTTGGATGCACTGGCATTATTTTCTGACCAGTGAGGTTAAGGGTATGTGATCCTACTGGGCTGTAAGAAAAGAAGACAACCTGTTTTTGTTTTTTTATATCCTGCTTTTCACTTCCTGAAGGAGTCCCAAATTGGCTTGCAATCACCTTTTCTTTCTCTCCCCACCACAGAAACCCTGTGATGTGGGTGGGTCTGAGAGATCTCTTGAGGGACCTGCTCTATGAGAACAGAGCAGGTCGAGAACAGTATCTAGCCCAAGGTCACCCAGCTGGCTGGATGTGGAGTGAGGAGAGTATAGTTCAGATTAGAGGCTGCTGCTGTTAACCACTACACTACTCTTAAGTGTTACACCAGCATAATAAAATACCAACTATTTATCAGGCTCAAACAATTCCTCAATTTTAGTGTAATTAGGCATAAATTACTGAGCACAATTATATAACAGACAGTGCTGTGTAGACATATATATGTGTGTCTTGCAGAATCTGCATCTTCCCACCAGGCATTTAGTTGAAGAAGAAGGGTTGGTTCTTATATACCATTTTTCTTTATCAGGAGTCTCAAAATGGCTTACAGTCACCTTCCCTTTCCTTTCCCCACAACACACACCCTGTGAGGTAGGAGAGGCTGAAAGAGCCCGGATATTACTGCTCAGTCAAAACAACTCTATAAGTGCTGTGGCGAGCCCAAAGTCACCCAGCTGGCTGCATGTGGAGGAGAAGTGGGAAATCAAACCTGGCTTGTCATATTAGAAGTCAGCGTTCCTAACCACTACACCAAGCCGGCTCTCTTGAGGCCAAGTGCCACCATTACCATCGAAATGGTTCCCCAGACAGATCCTTGCTCCCCCCATCCTGTGCCTGGTTAATATTGGCACACTATCAACTTAACCTCCAGAAGTGATAGGGGAAGCTTTATCAGAGCACTTAATTTTCCAGAAACATTTTAGATTGATAACATTTTAATACTGAATTATATTGTATGGGTTTTTAATTTTTCATTTTCAATGGTTGTGAACTACCCTGAGCCTGTTTAAATAGAAGAAATAAAATAAAGTTATCTGTGGCACTTACGTGTTAAGCGAAGGAATTTGACAGAGATACACACACATAATTTCTGCTGGTGATATACCAGTAAGATCTCACCGAGCATGTCCCCCCCACTGGGAATTTGTAATAAGCCACCCCCTCTAGTTAGTATGGACTGAATGAGTGAATAAAGGACCTCTTTTAAGAAAAAATAATGTTTATGGCAGGAATTGATAGATCCATGGGGACAAAAGCCACATAGAATGGTGGTTATAGTTAGAAGGAAAATTGTAAGAGGCTGTGCACAAAAAACTGGTAGGACACAGGTAATAGAAGGCTAAAGTCTTAATTTGTATCATTTCACTCTGTTTTCCATGTCTTTTTAACACCTTTTTCTACTGCTGAAAAGGGGAGGAGAGTTTTGCCTGTTAAATCACCCCTTCTGAAAAAGATCCACATCTTTTTGCACACTGAGATCCAAAGTTAGAAGTGTGAATTAATCCATCCATTTTGATATCAAAGTAGAGTGTTCATTTAAGATATGTATTTTTCTGAACCCTTGAAAGAGAGATTGTTTACCTGAGAACTCCAGGGACCCATTAATAAAGGATTATTTATGTGGCTTTCCAAAGCTCTTTATTTCCATGGTCATGGGTAGTGACCCAGGCTTGCAGGATAATAATCATTGCTCTTAGAATCACCCTCAAAATGCACACAATATACCAGATCATCTACTGTCCATTGTCTAGTTTAATGGCTTTCTAAATAACTTTGTTACCACTCATACAACTCCTTTCTCCATTATGTCATTTAGTACCACTCTTCAAACTATAATTTGAAGCACCATATAGCAGCATGGATCCTGATGCTTGCACCAATGGGTCTCAGATCCTAAAATTGTACCAATCACAGTTCCACCCAAAATTTCATCTATCAGCAGTTAGACTCCAAAGTTTTGTGCCAATACCATTGTAGATCCTCTTTCCATACCAAATTAAGCCAATGGCCAGAAAACTGCAGTTGCACAAGAAGGTCATGCCAACCCCCCTATTTTTTTGCTGTTGGCTCTGCAAAATTCTGCCAAACTGGGCCTTCTCCTTCTGGTAGGTTCTAAGCCTGGTAGAAGGCTGCTAAGCCTTCTTCTATCACGATTGATACTGAAATCTCTTGATCAAGATAGAACAGGTTTTTTCTCTCTCCTGTTCAGTCCTCTTTCCACCTGACCTTACACATCTTTCTGTCTGCTCCTTGGTGTAAACTGCACAGAGCTTTTATTCCAACCCCAGATCGATTCAGTCCCTACCCTCTACACAGAATGTGATTTCCGTTTGGATTTTGGACGATTTAAATTTTCCTTCTGCAGCAAGAAGGATTGATCCGGAGTGACCCTACCTTTATTGTGCGATATCTTGGAGTGCTTTTAATGCTCAATATCCATTGGGAAAGAAAGCTCCATGGTAGAGAACCTCTGATAGGCTACACCTGGTCATGTGACATGCTTGCCTTAAAGGAGAAGCCCCTAATTTCTCTCAATTTCTGTCGGTCCTAGATTTTTCCTCCCTCCTCTCCCTCCCCCCTCCAAGAAAGAGGCTCCCTGCCTGGCTCCTCCCCCCCCCCCTTCAAGAAAAGAAAGAAAGAGGCTTGGCTTTCCCCCACCTTCTGAACTACCCTAACCACGTGCAGAAGACTTTCTTGTTTCAATGGGGGGGGGGGAGAAGACCCGGGTTCAAAGCAATCTGAATTCAACAGGATTGACAATGGAATAAATAAAGTAAGTGCAGACTCTGCCCTTGTCTCTTCACCTTTCCTTGATCTCAAAAGCCTTACAGCCAGTCTGACTTTCCAGCAGCCTCCACACCTGGGTAGAGACTTGTTTCCTTCCTTTACAAGAAATCCTTCTCAGTTTGTCCCACCAAAGCTTATGGTCCCTTTTTTTGGACAACCGCTTACTTATCCCTTCTTTTTAGTGTTTCTGGAACAGCCATGTAGGAGGAATAGGATTTGGTTAAATCATAACTTTAATTGGGCATTAATATAACTGCACACTAGGGTTGTATTAACGTCAATGGTTTTATTCGATTGCCGCAAGTAAATTCTATTGTTTCTATTGAACTATTAATTCTCATTGTCTTGAGGATCATTGTTTCACTTATCTTCTTTCTGTTCTGTGTCCTGGATAGGGTAATAAATTTGCTTGCTAGTTATGTGTCTATCCTCTGTACTTTCCTTTCCCCAGGAAAATTATAGCAGCAAAATGGGAACTATACACAGAATAGACTCAAATGATTCTACCTTAGAACTTCTAGTTATGCACATGTAGAGGATACTCTTCACATGCCTACTATGCTACAGGGACCAATTTGGGCAACAAGGGGGGTTCCCCGTGATTACCGTGATTGAGGCATTGGTCATGGGACCTGAATGGCCTATGCTCACATCCAATAAGGGCTGTAACAAGGAGGGGAATTTAAAGAAGACTTGGTTTTTATACACTGAAGAAATTTTAACATGGCTTACAATTGCCCTCTCTTCCTCTCCCCACAACAGATGCCCTTTGATGACAATGCCAAACTGGTTGAAAAAAGTTCAGATCCATAACATAGCAAACAGTGACACACACACACACAAACACCCTAAAATAACCTAATAATTAGTTTTTAATTTTGGGATGTTTGTGTTTAACTTTTTTAACTTTGGGATAAATAAATATGTATAATTAAATAAATATGTATAATTAAACTTGTGAGGTTTATGCATTTATGTAATGTCTTCAAAGTATCCTTGCTTTCACTTCCTAAGTATGACTATGATTTCAAAGAAAACCACATTACAAACCTTGAGTGATTCACACAAGAAGTTTCTCTCTTGTTTTCTGTAACAGGAAGGCTATTTTTCCTCCCTATAAAACACATTCCTTGAAAAGCAGTAACAGCGACTCTTATTTACACTAGCCCTGTGGGAAGGAAAAAACCTACTTTGGGACTCTCTACCCATTTACACATTTATAAAAATCCATTAAAAAACTTACTTTAGAAAAAAAGAATGTACAGTTCTCCTGAAATGCATATTTTATATCTCAAATATCTCTGCTTTACCTAAGATGTCAAATGCACTTGTGACTGAGCAAAAAAAATTATACATGAAATAGATTTCAGGCAGTTTTAGAATCAGAGAAAGATTCAGAGGAATTTTGCAAGCATTTCTTTATTTTGTTTTAGAAAAATGATAAATTCATTTTTCTTATTAACCTATATGTTTCAGCATATTAAAACAAAAGAACAAAATACGGTTAATGGTGCGTTGATTGTACTGAAGAATTACTGTATCTTGTACATTAGGTTTAGTTACCTTTTACCGTGTAGCCACTACACTGAAGATTGTGGAAATCTCTTAGGAGAAAAAAGTTTGACTTAGACTCCTCATCTAAATTGCTTTGTAAAACCTGAAATCCACATAAGGAAACTGAGCTGGAATTAGTTTGGGAGAAAGACCAGGTGAAGCAATTTTTGGGCTTATTACTGGTTTCTGATGTTGCGCATGCGTTGCTTTTTTCTCATGTAACAAGGAGATATGGGAAAACAGTTCTCCTATCATGAATGTGAGTTGCAATTTTGTCTTGGCTTGGCTGTGCACATAAAACAATTCCCTTTAGAATTACTTGGATAAAAAAGGGAGTATAAAACACCCTAGTATATGGAGATGGTCAGCTGCAGAGTCACAACAATAATGGGTGACTGAAAATAAAAAATGGGTACATAAATGTCATATTAGTTATTGATTGAACTGTATTTTCTGATATATTCTGTCCACTGTTTTGAGTTCCTCCACGTGGAAGAAAACTGGGATAAATATACGTATTTTGAAATATATCTGAAAGCTGGGGAAGGATCCATAGATTGTCATCTCCTAGTATTGAAAGCCAAGTAGCACAAGTTACTAAGATTCATATTCTGAACTGAGGAATGATGAGCTTTGTTGGCATCACTGACTGGTTGCAATATTGACCTCCACCATCTAGCCATAGTTAAGAACCTTTAAGCAAATTGATCTCAGTAAAAGTAGTAAGCTTGTGCTTCATGCTACCATTCACTTAATTCTCAATTGCTTTCTCTCCCATGTATCTAACTCTCTCCCAATGGAATTAAATGAGGCTGAGATGTGCTTCAATTTGACGGGAATCTTCTCGCTTCTAAGCACTCTACCAAAACATTCAATATCTTGCTTATAGTATTAATGTGTTATACTCTGTTGAAGGGGTTCCATTTTAGCTGAATGTGTGATGTTGCATCACAGTATATAAGGAAAAGATTTCTTCCTCTTTGTTCAGTAATTTGAGTATCATGATGAGGACTAGAACTTACAAAGCTGTCAGTGGGAGAGTATTTTTGAGCTATATGTATTTGGTGCACAGACAGAGTATCCTTTACAGATCAGTCCAGCCCGTCCTCAAAGCTGCTCCAAATTGACTCATTCGGCTTCAAAGGAAGACTGTAACTTCTCAAGGATGCCTGCTTACGTTGTAATCATCACACAATAATGCTGGGGTCGAGGCACACAGTCAAGATCCAAATTAAAACGGTGATTTTGTCAACCTCCAAAACAGACAGAGGCGTTACATGGTCTATGGGACTAATATTTCCTGATAAAACATCCTTTTTAACAAAACTGAAAATCAATATTAGGAGAACTTCTGAAATTGACACTAGCCTTTTGAGAAACTGGGAATAGATCTTCCTGTCAGAGCCTAAAACTGCTTGCCTCTGTCTAGACTGCACTGGGAGCAAAATTATCAGATTTTCATTTCCTCAGTTTCACTCCACTGTGGTAAAACGTGTGAGTTATTGATTCATCTGCTGAAAAGCAGAAGAGCTTTTCACCTCGGTGGGGTCAAATGGGTTTGTGGGTGTCTAATTATACCTATACAGAGCATATAAATCTTCTAAGAGTCATTATGTGAAAGCCAGTGTCCAAAGGGATCATTAGAATCCTTTTAGCCTACGACTTGTTCCCGGTACAATTTTATGAGAGGTCATAGAAATTGGAAGTTAATATTATCATGCTTCATAGACTTTCGGGTTTCTACTAAAAAAATAAGATACGATTCAAGGAAAGCTATGTATGTATTTATGTATGTATCTCTAAATGGTGTAGGATCATTTTTTAAAATCTAGTTTTATAAACGCAGTGACATTCTACTGTTAACCGTGCCAAATATATAAAGAAGACATTGCCTCCAGGGAAACCATATGAAGCAATATCTATCTGTTCTATTTTAATTGTGACATTCCACCAAGGAGCAGAGGGCACAATTAATGCCTTAGCTATCACAATCATAACTACCTGGAAAGGTTAGGGTGAGAGACCATGATTTGTCCAAGGCAGAGGGAAGATTTGCATCTGGGTCTCTCCAGTCTGACAATGCTGCTCCTGCGGTCCTGAGGAGCCTAAGAGCAGTATAAGCAGGAAGCTGAAGGACTGCCACAGTAAGGGAAGAATTTTCCATGGGGTCCCCATGCCCCCATGAGAAAAGCAGTTACGAAACCAATTTACAGTATTATGTGGTCACCAATTGTCTTCCCATTCTGCACATCATGAACATAATGGTCAAGCATCACTGGCTGAAGCATTGCAGATGATAACTCAACATCAACTTGTGCCACTACCTGCTATATGTAGGGAAGGGCACAAAACCAGGAAAAATGCAGTTTGGTACATAATGCATGCCGGATGCAAATCATGAACTATCGCAAATTTTTAGGGACTAAATGAACTACAGTTCATGAGACCTGTGATGCGGTAAAATGCCTCCCCCAACATGCACCATCTACGTTTGGTGAGAATTGGATTTATGGGGTTAGAGTTCTACTCCACCCCTAGAAGGTTTCTCCAAGGAAGCCTTTTTAAGGAAATGACAAGTGCAGATTCAGAAGTGTAGCTAACAGACACTGTGCAAGCTACAGGCTTCAAACTCTCAGGGGACCTCCACCTGATGCTCTTCTACATGTTCTCCAAGTTATGTGCAGACTGGATGTGGGTCCCAAGTTATGCCCCTCCAAAGATGTTGTCCCCAGGAAAAAGATTCTGGCACAGGTTCAAAAGTGTATAGAATGGACCCTCTGGAAGCTAGGCACACCAAACACATAGAGAACCTCGACCTGATGCACACTCTTCTAAAAGCTGAGGGCAGATTACATTTCTGGGATCCCAGATATAGATTTTTCCAAAAGCTCTCCAAGTGATCTCTCTGGAAAAGATAGCTGAAGTTAGAGGACTCTATGGGATGATTTAGGAACAGGCCAGTGGCACCAAATTAACAGGGATCATTCACCTAGGCAGATCCCTCCCAGCCAGACAATGGAAGAAGGCCAGTATCCCTACCCCTATGCATGCATCTCCTCCAAAGCCAGGTTCTGAAAGACAAAAAGGCAAATATCCTCAGAGTTTTAATAGGGGTTTTACAAAGTAACCCTACTACAGTTTGGCAGAAATCCTAAGCTACACCAGACAAACAAGGGAAGCATGCCCAACTCTCACAGCCCACTCCCCAGCTGAAACACACAGGTCCAGAGCATAACCATCAACTAGTGTGTGTCCTTCTATGCAGCGAAGGAATGGAAAAAATATATGTTGAGCTGACAGGGCCACCCCCAACTCTCTAAAGATAGTTATTAAATAGCCAATTGTGGGTTTCCCCACTTCAGGGACAGGGCATCCCCCTGTCCATCATCACAGATTCCATGTAAAATGCCCACACACCACATATTATATAAAGTATGGGAGAGAAGCACTTAACACCTGCTGGTCTAGTAAAGGTAGAGCACAATTGACTGAAGTAGCAAATAAGCATGGATTAACCTCAATCTAGAGATGTGGAAAATTTTAGAGCAAAACACTACACACTTGGGGGATAATTATTTCTCTTGAGCATTACTCCTGCTGAAATCAATAGTACAGTGTTGCTTTCAGAGTGCTTATGATGCGGATTTTCATATGAACTGAACAATCCTTCCAAAGTTTTGATAAAGCTCGGTAATACCCACTATTACAACAAAGCCACAGGTATACTGCAGCAGCTGTTTCCTGTACATAGCTTGCTCTTACTCAGCAACACTTATGAATTATTGGAGCCTCTCAGGCATTTAAAGTAGAGGAACTAATATACCCATTTATTGGTATTTGTGATGCCCAGCATTGATTTAAATTTAAAATATGTGGAAATATTGACTAAAAACTGTGTTGTAAACTATTTTTTTCAAAATGCAACAATTCATATGACCAATTGGGGAAAACTTTTAAAATTAGAAAGTTAAACATTGTCCCCTTTTGCATACAGATCTTACTGCATATTTTCAGAGCAGTAAACCCTTAATCTTTTTTACTAGCAATCCAAGTTCAGCAAAAAATTGTAAGATTGCTAGACATTATTCTCATTAAAAAAAACCCCAAACAAACAGAAATTGACAGAATGAGAATACTAAGCAACTGTGGATCTTATATACAGATGAAAGGATAGGGGTGCATGCAGCATGAAGAATACCTACTACCTATTTTTTTTTTAAAAAGAAGCCTAGCATGGAACTGACCAACCATGTGACACATAAAAAAAATTAATTGCTGCGACACTATTCCCTTTTTCTATATGGTGTGCAGAACATATACTCCATGATTCCCAAGAGAAAGTTGGAGAGAGGAAAAAACTGCAGAGTGCAGTCACAGGATTTGTATTAAGCCCATACCGACTCCAATTCAGTGATAATCTGAAGTAAGCTGTGAGCGCAGAAAGGGCCTTAGAGACCGGCTGTACAATTGAGATATATTTCATGATGTATGTGATTATATTTTTAATGCAGCCATTGTAGCAGAAAATCTGTCCAGTGGTGGAAAAGCTGCTCTGACACTCCTCTGTAGTTTATCTAGCTGTACCGTGAATTTAACAGATTTAGATGTTAAGCTTTCGGCTAACCCAGAAATATTGATCTACAGATAAAAATGGGATTGGGTATATGCTTTCAAAAAAGAGAAGCAAGTTTCATGAAAAACAGCACTACAAAATCAACCTGAAGATGAAGTGACAACATCCTGTTGAGATGCTATTCTTTTTCAAATCCAAGAGACTCCGACAGACATAAGCAGCAGCTATGACAGCAAAGAGTGAGAGCCAGTGTGGTGTAGTGACTTTCTTATCTGGGTTTAAGTCCCACTCACCCACATGCAGTCAGCTGGGTGACCTTGGGCTAGTCACAGTTCTTGCAGAGCAGTTCTCTTAATCCTCTCTCCGCCCCACCTGCCTCATGTCTGTTGTGGGGAGAGGAAAGGGAAGGTGTTTGTAAACTCTCTCAGATAGTGAAAAACATGGTTTAAAAAGCAGTTCTATGACACAAATAGACATGGCAGTAGCCCCATGTGCAAGAATCAGCTTGCTGGCACACGTATATAGATCAGAGTGTGCTTGGGTTAGGGTTGCCAGCTCCAGGTTGGGAAGTTCGTGAAGATTTGGGGGCAAAGACTGAAGAAAGCAAGGCTTGAGGAAAGGAGGACCTCCGCTGGGCAGCGTAGCCAAACAGTCCACCCTCTAAATCAGCTATTTTCTTCAGGGGAACTGCTGTCTGTTTTCTCAAGATCAGGTGCAATTCCAGGAGATCTCTATGTCCCACTGGGAGGAATGATATGGAAGGGCAGGGCAGAAATAAATCATCATCGTCATCATAGCACATAGAGCTGACCTCCCCTCTTACACTTTCCTGCTGACACTACCTTGTCCTAGCTGTCTTTATATCAGTAACAATCCTCCTGGGGGAAATAGCTGGGAAAGAGAATACCAGTAGAAGTTCGGGGGCAATGTGGGCTTGGGCAAGGTTCAGCTCTCCTCTGCCAACTGCTCATGCCTTTCATCACATACACATGTATGGTTATGGAAGAGGCCAATTTTGGCAGCTTCATCAGCGCATCTAGTTTTCCAATCTTCTATACTGAGCAAGTAGATCGAATCTATCTTGCTATGGTATTTTGGTAATTAGAGCTGGGCCAGAGTACTGTGAGAAGAGATTTAATTCATCATTTCATTTTAGCTCTCTCTGTTTTTTACACAGTTCCTCCAAGGGCCCTCCTTCTGCCAACAGCTTACTGCTCCTTGATCCGTTGACCTAGGTCTTTGTCGATATGTAGTCCAAGAAAGACATGCCACAAAGATGAAAAATCCAAAGCTGTTGCATTTTTCTTGTGTGATTGTAAAAGAGAGCAAATTAGAATCTCAGGGGGAGAGTTTTTTTTATCTTCAAAACATATTTACAGTCCCTCAGATATGCATGTGCAACTAGAACTTAAACTTGGAAATTTTTAAGTGAATGACTAGTTTTTACAACTGGTCAATTGGTCCTTCCCAGTCTCTCCCCCTTCACTGGCTGCCAGAACCCAGGGTGGTATATGGCTGAGCCCTGAAAGAAGAGGGTACCAATGGTGGTGGGAGCCTGCTCTTCTTCATTTCTCCCCTCTAAGGGGGGGATAGGGCTGTGGGAGGTGGCCCCCCAGCAATGGGCATTAAGCAGCTGTCCCAGTTGCCCATTGGCTAAGTCCACCCCTGGTAAAACTCAACACAGATTTCTCATTTTGGTGAGAGCATGTCTTACATCTGACACAAGCTGTTCTTTCAAAAAAATGAATTCATAAGACAGAAATGGTACAACGTCTGACACCAGGCTGTAATAATGACAGGCCAATGTCATCACTGGCTATCACAGTAGCAATATCTCTTACAATTTGGAATTAGTAAACTGGTCATTAATATTAAATACAGGGCCATGTGAGGCCAGGGTCCCCAATCTTTTTGAGCTTGCAAGCACATTTGGAATTTTGACACAGCACGATGGGAGCAACAACAAAATGCCTGCCGCAAAGTAGCTACCACAGGAGGCAGACTCAGCCACAAAATTATTTTCACCGCTTAACCTCAGTGACACAGTGTAGATCCTTGTGCTGGATCGGCTGCTGCCAGCACAACAGCATAAATTTTGAAAAATCTGTACAGCCAATCAGACCTCCAGTAGTGCTGGGCAAAAGCTCCACCTTGCTCCACCCACTTTCTAAAAAATACTTGGTGGGTACCGGGAAAGGTGTTGGTAAAGGTAAAGGTATCCCCTGTGTAAGCACCAGGTCATGTCTGACCCCTTGGGGTGACGCCCTCCAGCGTTTTCATGGCAGACTCAATACGGGGTGGTTTGCCAGTGCCTTCCCCAGTCATTACTGTTTACCCCCCCCCCCCAGCAAGCTGGGTACTCATTTTACCGACCTCGGAAGGATGGAAGGCTGTCGACCTTGAGCCGGCTGCTGGGATTGAACTCCCAGCCTTATGAGCAGACAGCTTCAGACAGCATTTCTGCTGCCTTACCACCCTGTGCCACAAGAGGCTCTTTAGGTGTTGGTAAATGTCTCTAAAGAACTAATTCAATCCCTCATAGGTAGGCTGACCATACATTCTTGATACAAAATGGGGACACTGGGATGGCAAGAATGGGATGGATGCTAAATATTCTGTATTCATGAAAGTAAGAGTATAAAAGAAAAGTTTTACAAACATATTGAGCTTACCATTATTCTTTGGCCTGCAAATATATTAACAGTTTAAGTCCTGGCCTTCTCTCTTTCTCCAGACCAGAAGAACAGAGCTAGGGGAAATGGTTTTAGGCATATCTTTAAAGAAAAACACTTTCTTAAAGCAGACTCTAAAAGGAAATTCTAACATAGAATTTCTTCCCTGGTTATTGGTCCCATTACATGCATGCAAATAAATTAACTAGGAATATCATTCGGATTTGCATTTTTAAAGGGTCATATTTTTTTGTCCATTTCCACACTGAAATTTGCCACTTCAGGTGCAGACCTGAAATGCCCCCTCACTTGCCCCAGAGCAAAGGAATCCTCAGAAAACTGGTTTTCATTTTTTTAAGGGTCTAACAGGGTCTAATTCGGGGCTGCCTAATGCAGAAATGCAAGCAATTGGGATTTCCCCACACCCACCATTTTAAGTTGTTTGAGAACTCTCCTTTCCTTGTCACCATCCTTTTTCCATTATGAAAAATCTGCCTTTTGGGGGGCGGATTGCCTCCTTCCCTTCTCAGTCTGGGAAATAAGAGGAAGAAAGCCTTCCCCAATGTTGAAAGGCTGGAGTTGACCCACAGCATTGTAAGGAAATCCACTGCAACCCTAAAATAAGGTATGTCTCCTAATACAGAAATGTTCTCTCTATCCCTCTTTGCATGTCAGAAGAACTAAGGGGGTGGTACTCATGCAGCTGCAAGTTTACCAACTGCCCACGCTCCATGACTTTTTGTATCCTAGGCTCAAATTTTAACTGCTCAATAAAAATCAAACATAAATGAAAATGACATGGGTTATATTAGCATACAGGCAAAACAAAAGCTAGCACCACAGCAAGCATTTACCTTTTTTTCAAAAAGTGACAATATTGACATTTTTTATTAAAATGAAGGGAACATCTGGAAAGGTGAAAAAGGGGTGCTGTTCCCTTCAAAGGGGTACATATGGTCAGCCTCCTCATAGGATTTGTCCCCCTCCTGCAGAGCAGTCCTTGCCATTGACCACCTCCTATCAATAGCCCATTCGTGCATAGAGAGCTTACCCATTGAAGATGGTGTGATGTGTAGAAAAAGGACAGGATTAGGTCCTAAAATATTCATGGGTACACTGTTTCTGTATTGGGACAGCCACCCAGACCTTTAATGGCAGAATATTCCTTTGGTATTCCCATTAATGTCAATGGAATTGCATATGGAATACCCCAGGGTCAGATGCCTGGTTTTTCTTAACTCCCCCTCACATAAACATTCCTCTAATTAGCAGACAATATGCACAATCCTGATTGCAATTTTTACAGACTCCTCCTCTTTGCATAGTGGATGCAGGACTGACTGCTGGGTTGGTATCTGGGGCTTTTAGTCCATCTCAAGTGAAAATGTATAATTCCAGGCCACTCTTGTAATACATCACAGTCATTTTCTGCACTTTAGTTGTTTTTCTCTCATTCCCCCCCCCCCCACCGCCCCGTTACAAAATAAAACATCATTACAGCAGGTTTAAAGTGCACTTTAGTGCCTGCAATCTTCCCAGGCTATTCTTTAATATTTCATCATTAAATAGCAAAATAACCTGATATGATCCTAATTTAGTGCCAATTACACTGCATTGATCAAAGTGACCTTTTCATACTGGAGCACAAAAATCAATCCCACCGTACAACAAATGTCAGGGGGATGAGAGCAACATATAATCTGTGACAATCAAAACATTACTTACAAATGGAATCGCCAATGACCTGCATGCCAAGGCAATTTCTGCATAATGCACACTGTTTTTGTGAGTGGCTTTTGTTGAGAGTTCTGTGTGTGTGTTTCCCCCCATCCACACTGTCAGTTGCCCAGTGTGGTTGCATTCTGTTACTATTTCTATGGGAGATGATAGCCAAGTCTCCCCCAAACAGTCCAAAGGAACCAGAAAACAACAAGAAATACATTGGATGTCCTTATTTAAAGCTGGCTCAGACAAAGGCACAACCCAACCCAGCCATTCCTGTTAGAAGAAACACAGGTCTGATCTGCAGCATCCCTGGATAGGGGCATCACGTCCCAGTATTTGGTATGGTCACATATTTTATTAGAACCACTTTCCTGCCTATTGCAGCAGAACCCCCCCTAGTTGTGTCTAAAGAGGCACCAGTTCACTGAGCAATACCTAAATTACCCAATGCTTCTGCTGTTTTATATGCTTCGGGACTTCTCAAACTGCTTACAGCGCTATCCTAAGCAGAGTCACACAGATCTCAGCCCATTGATTTCAAGAGTACAATTCTACTTAGGACAGCTTGAAGGGCTGTGGCTTAGAAGTGGAACCTCTATTTGACATTCAAAAGGTCCCAGATTCAATCTGTGGCATCTCCAGTGAAATGATCCAGCAGTAAGTGATGTGACCAAGGATGTCTGTGACACTAGAAAGCTGCTGCTTTCTGAGTAGACAATACTCACCTTGATGAGCAGATGGTCTAATTCAGTGTAAGGCAGAGTATAAAAACCAACTCTTCTTCTTTGGATAACTGAGAAGAAACTTAATCCTGATGCATGTAGGAGGTTTGGGGAGCAATCCTTAGAAGCTGAAATTATTCAGTGGGCCTTACTCTCATTAAATTGTCTTTAGGCTTGGAAGCTTGGTGAACTAAGCCTGTGTGTATACTTAATGGGTAGACAACCCTAATTTACATTTGACACATGTGTATTGCTAGTGTTTAGAGACAGAGATGTAAGTCAAGGGTGTTTTCTTTTCCACAGTAAGGCCTAGTGCTGTTCTAATAGTCATCTGTTCTATGAAGGCAAAAGATGCTGTAATAAAACAAAATTGGGTGAATATTTATTTAGTATTTTACCATTTCAATGCCTGGCTGCAACTTGGTGGAATGAGCTCCCAGGAGAGCTGAGGGCCCTGCAGGAGCTTTCAGCATTCTGCAGGACTTGCAAGATAGAGCTTTTCAGCCACATTTATAGTTGAGGCTGGGGCATAGAAGACCATATGGACCCTTAGTAGACAGCACCACCAGGCCAGACCATCGCTGCTGGTGGACCACCGGCATAGTAGTCCCCTATTGTGCATATCGTTTCAATGGGGATATTATAGTGTGTTTTATTGTGGGGTTTTACTGTGTAACCCGCTGTGAAATAGCTTGCTGCGAGTGATGGGAAATAAATCAGATCGTCATGATCATGATCATCACCATCGTCATCATGTAGCAGATGCCCAGTCATCTTGAAAACTTGCTTCCAGCCAGAAGCATTTACAGTGTGAAATAGGGTTGTACTGTCCCCTCACCTTTTATTCACAGAACCAAGCTCCAGGTGGAAAGATCTGCCAGAATTGAAAGTGATCTCCAAACAATGGGGTTCACTCCTACAAGAGAGTTTTGGGGGTAGACACTATGGCCCATTATGCACGGAGTGGAAGGTCCGCATTCGGTGTGGAATGGTGGCGGCTAAAATCACCAATTATGCACACTGCAGGCAGCAACCGGGTGCAGAGTCAACGTATGCCACCGAAAAAGCCGCATTAGCGAGATGCGGAAGAAAGTGGAGCTTCCCGGGACCAGGGTGCAACCAGAAGCGGCTCCGGAGTAGCTGCGTGCATAATCGGATACTCTGGGTTTTGCCGCCGTTGCGTTCCGTCCCGTGCGTAAATGGTTTGCTTCGCTTCTTCCTCCTCCGTGTTCTCCATGCCACCGTTTCAGCGGCCGTGCATAATAGACCTATGGAATTATACCCCTCTGAGCCCCCCCCCCTTCCCAATCTGACTCTATCTAGGATTCTCCCCAAAATCTTAAGGAATTTCACAACCCAGAAGTAGAAACACTAGGATTTCCAGATTAAGATAATTGATATGTCTCTTGTACTGCAAAGATTATAATAAGATTATAATAAAACAAGTAATGGTCAAACGTGCCTGAAAGTAGACTGAGCTCTTTCATAGGAGTAGGACTCATTGAACAAAATAGGATGTATTTCTGAGTAACTCAATTTAGAACTATAGTCTCCGTTCACAACTTCTGGAATGACAACCCACATGCTAGAATAGTAGTTTTTGGAATTTGAATGAGTGCCTTCTCAGAGCTGTTTTGACCTCCTAGGTCCCCAAACTGGTCTACTCAAGTGCAAATCCTCTTTTATTCAAAAACCTTAATGAAGGAGGATTGTATCCTCGTTCTACTGTCAGATACCATGTTAGGCCCATTCCCATGGAGGGAGGGAGCTGTTCTCAAGTATGTATGCTCTGAATTGAACTTTACAACAGTGGTCCCCAACCCCCAGGCCACGGCCCGGTGCCGGGCCGCGAAGGCCTCGACGCTGGGCCGCGGCTCCCTCTTCCCGCCCCCCCCCACAGCGAGAAGTTCGCCAGGCTGCGAGCAAATCGGCCGCCAAAGCAGCCGTTCAGCTTGCGGCTCGGCAAGCTTCTTGCTTTGGGAGGGGGCGGGAAGAGAAGCTTGCTGGGCCGCAAGCTAATTGGCCGCTTCGGTGGCCGATTTCCTTGCAGCCTGGAGGGGCGGGTAGAGGGAGCCACGGCCGCCAGCATGCCGGCGGCGCAAACGCGCACGTGCAGACTTGCCGCGCGTGTGCGTTTGCGTCCGGTGGGGGCGCAAACACGCACGCATGGCAAGTCCGCGCATGCGCGTGTGCGCCGGGGCTGCTGCGCACACGCGGGGGCCCGGGTCGCCCTCTCCCCGCACCCCGGCGCAGCGGTCCGCAGCCTAACAAAGGTTGTGGACCACTGCTTTACAACATTCATTAGCAAAGTGTATTATATTATACATAGAAAACTTTAAAACATTGAGGAAAAGCACAAAACTACTAGTGGTTGGAGCGGTGGTGCCTGGTTCCTTTCTTCTAACCAAGGAAGATAGGACTGGGACTGGTGGTTGGTAGGATCTTTCCAGCAGTGTTTTTGCCCTCCCATCTTTAAGCAGGTCTGCTAGATAAAGGACTCAGTCTCATTCCATTTGTGAAGTCCATACTAAATGCATCTCCTTGTTCTTTGAAATCCATTCCTGGTTTCATGGGTATCTGTAACCCCTCCACTGAACTTCTCTGCAAACCAGCTAAATTGTAAGAAGTAAAAGCATGCTGGCCAGCTATACTCAGAATTCATTAATGAGAACCAAAGATAGAATCTACTTCCGAATTAATTCCTTTTGGAAGACATTAATTGTGGAAGATAGACATGGTTGCAGGGGGAATAATTAAGCTTGTGGAGTAGTGACATTGGGAGGCAAGCAACAACATGCATGCCTGGAAGTTGAGTGTTTGTACAGGCTGTTGTGCAGCCCCTCCCCACACACACTCAAGACAAAGAAGAGCTGTTTTTTTGTATCTCACTTTTCTCTACCAGAAGAAATCTCGAAGTGTCTTACAATTGCCTTCCCTTCCTCTCTCCACAACAGACACCCAGTGAGATAGGTGTGGCTGAGGGTGCTCTGAGAGAACTCTGAGTGGCTGAAGTTCACCCAGCCAGCCTCAGGTGGAAGAGTAGGAAATCAAACCTGATTCTCCAGCTTGGAGGCTGCTGATCTTAACCACTACAACACATTGTACAGTGTTCAAGCAAAAGGTAGGATGATCAGTTGATCTGATCATCAATAAAGCAGTGACATCTTCAAACCTGGTGATCACAAGGTCCTCTGAAGCCACAGTATTTGGACCTTCCCTGATTATGAGATGATGCCTCTGAAGGTGACACCAATGCTCTGCTGCTCAGCATGGCTGGTAAAGAAGGCAAGGAGGGCTGAGAGAGAAAAGGGGAGAGGACAGTGGGCTGCAGTCACTCAGCACCGGAAGGCTTGAGACTGTTTCTTCTCAGGTCCGTGCCACTGTGCCTCCTCTTCTTGTGTGGCCTGAAGTAGGGTGGGAGCAGACTGTGTGTTGACTCTGCCCTGGTGCCTGCTCAGCACTTCTCTGATCCATGGTTTCTTCCCCTTGTTGTGTCTAGCAGCTCCAGCTGTGCCCTGTGCCACTGGCCTAGATGAACTATTGGACCATGGTGGTGGAGCAACATCAGTGGAGACAGCTGGCACTTGCGATGGGTTAGGAGGAGGAATAAGGATGGTGGGCAAGCAGCAGCTTCTCTTCAGTCTCCAGGAGAAAAAGGAAGCTCCTGTCACTTCTTTGGAATTCAAAATCTGGTGTCTATTGGTCACACTGGCCCTGCTTTTGCTTTTTGCGATGGAATAGTTTTCAGCTGAGTCTTGGGGTTAGACCATTTGATGAGCAGTGACCCTTCCAGTGGGATTTTTGGTATTCCCTGGCAAAACACTAACAATTACATGAAATACATTTGATTGCACTAAAGAAGAGGAGCAATAGGAAGAAGGAAATACTGGGATTTCTTTGGAGGCGTGAAGGTAATCACTGGGATTTTATAGTAAAGCAGAAATAAATGTTAGAGTTTCAGAAGAAAAATGTTTAAAGAGTATGTGCAGCTTCAATTTTCAGATCAGTAGATGTATATAGTCAGGGATTAACTGATAAATGTAAAAGATAATTCTGCTTCAGGGTCCTTTCTTGCTATGGTAACCAGATACATTATTTTCCCAGTTTCTTTACATAGGCATGAGTTGCCTAGTGGGGGACCACCATTTTAAGACTTAGGCCTCTAAACATCCAAGATATCTGACAACATTTACCTAGCTAGAAACCAACCTGTGAGTGCAGGTAACTTTCCTGTAAGACATGGTAGTTTCAATGTTGAACACAGGGCTATTCAAACTGCGGCCCTCCAGATGTCCATGGACTACAATTCCGATGAGCATTGTAGTCCATGGACATCTGGGAATTGTAGTCCATTGACATCTGGAGGGCCACAGTTTGACTACCCCTGGTTTAACATCTAAAATGGTCCCATCAAGCCCTCTTACTAACTTCCAATAGTACAGGCTAGGAAGCGTTTCACTTACCACTCTGACTGTAGTTTTCTGCCTTAGACAGGCAACAAGACTATCTCAGTTCCTAGCCAGCCCATTAACAAACATGATTTATGACTGATACTTCCCAGCTCTATATGAAGTCCCGGTAAGAGCTAAATAATATTCAAGTGCTGGTTATGAACCAAATCCAATTCATTTCACGCTGATGCAGAATTAGTTCCAGACTAATACAAAAGGAGCGCTTATGGGCAGACTGTTAAGGTGACTCCCTTCTTTTAAACATGTCTCCCCAACGCAATTTGCAGCTTAATGGCCCCTCTATAAATGACGTGATTAAGTTTTACACATTTCTGTATATTTGATGTATATGCCCAAATGCAGCTGTCGTTCTGTATACAGTTTCAGATGTTTAGAAGTAAATCAATTGTTTTGGAGTGGATGCTTTTTCAAAGGGCCTCTTGAGATGACTTAAAAAACAATGAATTTAATCTGGAGGGCTACTATGCCCAGACCAGCTCTGATCCATTGCGGTAGCAGGACATCCTATCTGCTCGCTGCAGGCTGATAACCCAACCACTGTTTGTATGGCAAGGAATTCTATTGTAAAAAACTAATGAAGACAACAGCAAATCTGTATTTGTGTGTGTGTGTGGATAAAGTTCACAAAAAGGCACAGATATTGGAGTAAGAAGGAAGGAAGCTATTGAACATCAATAGTAATGTCACTGGCTCTATCCAATAAATAGTAGTATTGTTATTTGACCTGACCCATTTGGCCCTGGCTAACCCAATCTTGTCAGTTCTCAGCTGCTAAGCAGGGTTGACCCTGCTTAGTATTGGATGGGAGATCACTAAGGAAATTCAAGGTCACAACACAGAGGCAGGCAATGGCAAGCCAACTCTGAATGTACGTTATCTTGAAAATTGACTTGTGACTTCCTGGAACTATGCCCCCCCAATCTTATTGATCCACATGGCACACAAACACACTCTATATTACACTTACAATAGCAATGGGAACTTTATCAGGAAGCCACTGCACTTCTTAAGGTATGAAATATTGCGGCTTGAGTTTAGGTGTTGGGAGGGGGTTGCGGCACACTGAACTCAACCTGTAGCCCACAAACTAATCTTCTGCACAGGTGTCTTTGGCTGCCAATGTCTTTATTTAGTATTTTCCAGATCAAGGCATAATTCCCTTAACTTGTTTGACTGGATACCATCCTCATCATGGAGCTGACTCTCATCTTTCTCTTCTTCTATAACCCTCAGAATCTTTTGCCCAGCCAGCCACTCAGAACCCTTTTGCTCCTTCTTTTTCTCAGTCTCCTTGTGGAATCTGGTCTGGGACAGTCTTGGTGATTCTGAGGCCCTCATGGTAAAATTCAAATATGAGGCCTCCAGGGCCCTCTCCCAGCCTCTATCCCTAGCACTTGTTACCTCTGGAATAGTGGCAGCAAGAGCTTCAGGGCAGAAGACATCATGACATTGTCCATATCATTAGATGGGTGAGATGATGACATCCCAGAAGGAGAAGAGAGAAGTAGGCTGGATTGCCCATGAGGCCATAGGCTGGGTGCTGTCACTGATCTGCCCCAAGGGGTGCAAGGAACAGATAGGTGAGCTCCGATACCAGTGGCCATCCAGAAAAAGAGACTCAGAGTAGGTAACTTCAGTGGCCACAGGCTTACTGGGGTTAGTACCATCTTCCAAGTTTATGATCCTCATTACTGCCTCCTTGATTTAGGCAGCAGTTGCTGCACTGCAGTCAGCACCATGGAGAGGGCTCAGAGCAGAAACTGCTGTGCCACTTTAACTCCAGAGGGGATGAGGGCAAGGGGAGGTTATTCTTTCCACCACTCCAGCTGATTGCCATGAGAGCTGGCATGCCCAGAAACAGAAAGGAAGGAGCTGTAAAAACCCAACCACCAGTCTCCATCCCTTGCCCTTTTCACCTCACTCTAGGCTGGAAAGGCAGAACTCAGTCAGGCCACAAGATGGTTAGTGGGTGACTTACCAACAGAAATAGGAAAGCCCAGGTTATGTTACTGGAATTGCCCAGGAAGTGATGCCATCACACCAGAAACTTTCAGGCAGTGCTCTAATATTTGGACAAAAAGTCTGTGGCAGAAGCCAGTTCCACCATAGAGATTCTGCCCAAATACCAGAATGTCAACTGGAGGTTACTGGTGTGATGACTTCACTTCCTGTGCAAAACCATCATGATGTTCTTGTGTTGGTTTGGGGTTTCAACTCTCTGCAGGAAGTAGGTAATCTGGCTTGATGGCAGGAAACATCATCATCCTAGGAAAGAATGCCAAAGGGAACAGACCGAATTCAGGGTCAAGCAGTCCAGTAGTTTCAAGAGTTTATTTAGTCATTCCAGGAGCATCAGCAGTGAAAGCTAGCAGAATAGCTGCAAAGTTGCTTCTGCAACAGAGGCTTCTAACCCCAAATTAATATAGGCTGCCAGTAGCTTTTCCTTCTTCGTCCTGTGATGACTCATAGACTTCTGCAGTTAGCAGTCATCTTGCTAAACTGGTTAGGTGCCTTTTAGACTAAAGCTGTTTTGGGGCAGGTAGCCTGTGTTGATTAATTAGCTCAGTTGAGCTAGGTTGGCTGCCAGGACAGGGCGCTGTAGCTGGAGACTGGGCAGAAGAATGAGGGGCTTCTGCAACTTTGAAGTCTATACCTTGGTTTGCCTGTGGCTTACTTTCCTTCTGCTGCTCATGATCTCTGCTTGTTAAACATCAGGTTAAGCTAAGTTCTCATCCAACTGAAGTTTGGGTAAAACTGGATGCTCCTGGCAAGGATCTCCCTCCAAGGAATCCTCACTTACAGGACTTTTAAACATTTATTTTATTTTAAAATACCCATACTGCCTTTCCCACTCTTTCCCCCTGGTAAGTCACCCCCCCCCATCACCTGCAAATTGCTAGGAGGATCTGGCAACCCTAGGCAGCAAGGTCCTCTTACACTTGTCTACAGCAGTTTTGGCTGCTATGACTTGATAGATACCTGGAAGCAGCCTGGAATACAAAGACCCAATTCCATCTCTCCCCACCCATGGTTTCTGTGCCTGAACGACCAGCCACCTTCTGTGCTCGAGCAGATGCTGGGGTTAACAAGTCATCAGTGGGCAGCAATGTTGGAGGCTGTGTTTCAGGGCAAAGGCAGAGGGCGGTGACATGGAGCTCAGGGCTATCTTGCATGCTCTGAGCCTCTCTCTCAACTTCTTCTGTCTCCCTTCTCATTGCCTCTACTCTCCACTGCTTTTACAGAAAATCCACCACTCCTACTGGTAAGGGCATGGCCAAAGCTCTATTCTATTTGACTGACCTAACTCTTCTCATCTTCTTTCCAATAGCAATTCCTTTCAGGTCTCTTCCCCATCTTTGTCCTGACTTCCTTGATGATACAAGTGGCTGTGAATTTCTCTCATTGACCAAATCCCACTCCTTTTCCATGCCCTGGATTCTTGCGTCTGCCTTGAATTCATCTTGGTATCTTATTAATTGGGGATACACATGCCCCAGAGGCTACACTGCTAATAAAGGCCTAGTAATAGGAAAACTAAAGGAAATAAGTCATCTCTCTCCCAAGCACAGAGCTCTGTAGTGCTTAGTTATGAAAATAGCTCTGGCCAGCACTAGATAGTCACTCCTAAAGAACAGAGATTGGGAAAGCCAGTAGATTGTAACACCTAAAGAGATTGGAAAAACCTAAAAGTTAGGGTCAGGAAGATAATAAATGACCCCAGAGGAGCACAGACTCCTAAAGGAGATTAAAATTCTTAGAACATGGGAAGGTAACTCTCCTCTCCTCATTCATCTTCCTTGGATGGGCACAAGCCATGAGGGACTTAACCTTTACTTAGAGATTTCATCTTGCCCATGTATTGAGTGACAATATGGAAAAGTCCCAGGTCTGAGAATTAAGGGAATGATGGACTTTTAAATGCTGCAACTTCCAGAACTGCTACCTATCCATTGACTATAATTTTGTATAACTCTGGTATTTTAGGTTTAGAGCGCTGTGGGCATTTGCATTTTCTTTATATCCTTGCTCAGCATGACAATTGAACGGAACACGTGTAACCTTTTTATTTTTGCTTATTAAACATTGTTATATTTTGAATGCACAAACACTGATTTCTGTAAACACACCATACCTATTTGGTCTTCCAAATAGTGTAAAAGTGCAAAAGACCATCCCTGCATTAGTGAGCAGGTTCAAAGCAGGTGATGAAGCAACTAGGTGGAGCTTTTAAATATAAAGAGGGCTAGCTGTACAGATTTATCCAACAGAAGATATTCACCAATTTGTCGGTGATGGTGATTACCACACAGAGTGGACTTTGTTAGCCTTAGAAATAAGAAGGGTTGGCTTATGAAGTGGATACTTGGGACAGCAGTGGGGCTTCCCTAATCTCCCAGGACCTGTGAGAATGGGGCTTATGAGACTGTTTCCTTCAAAGGAGTTTATCCATTTTAATAAAGTTCTTGCTGCAAGGTCCTTTTGGCATGCTCAAGCACTTGCTTGTGAGACTCTCATCTTGCTCTCCATTTGTAGGCAGGGAGCTTATTGTTCAACTGGCAGTGTGTCCAAATGAATTTTTATGTGTCCAAATGAATTTTTATGTGCTCGATTGCATGATTATACTGGCACATTTTTTAATTCTTTTTTTTGCAGAAGCCCAGACCACTAGGAACTTGCTTGGGGGTTAAGCATTGTAAGTTCATCTGAACTGAACTTCAGAGTATGTACTCAGGCCCTGCTGTGTGTGCTGCTGTGCCTCTGGGTAGGGAAGCTATAGTGGAGGGAGCACCCCAGTCAACTCCACAGACATGCTGAGAGAGATGCCATGCTGCAAGCTCTGGCTGTCCAATCCCAACCCAAATCAGCTTGGGCCTGCTCAGGCCCAGTGCATGGGGAAGCCCACTTGGTTTCCAGAGCTGCTACCATTTCCTTCCTTCCTTCCTTCCTTCCTTCCTTCCTTCCTTCCTTCCTTCCTTCCTTCCTTCCTTCCTTCCTTCCTTCCTTCCTCCCTCCCTCCCTTCCTTCCTTCCTTCCCTCCTTTGCTTACCCAAAAGGGGATAGTAAGTTTGGACCCCATGCACTTCCCATGCCCTTCATGTATCGAGTCCAAGAATTGTTTGGAGCTCTCAGGGGCAGTTGCCCTTGAGAAGGGCTATTATGCCTATAAAGATTTCTGACTTCTGAGAAGGGCTGGTGTCACCATGGATTGGGCTGAGCCTATTTCTCCCTCTGGTTCTTTTAAGCCCAATAAAGTTTTATGTTTTTGTGTGCAGGCATCCTTTTTCAGAGCACAGAAAGGCTTCTACCTGGAATAAAACTTCTTTAATCCATAAGGTGCCACTTGACTTGAACTTTGTTCTACTCTTTCAAAACCACACAGCAGCTCTCCTAAATCCCTCTCTGTCCCAGGAAAGGAGATATTGTTGCTCACTCCAGGATGCCACATCCCTGTGAACTCTGGATCCTGGAGGTCCACTGCAAATCCAGGAAGTCTCTAGGACTCACCTGGAGGTTGGCAACCAAGGGTAGGTCTTGGCCATGCTTACTGCTCCTTTAACAAAACAATTACCCCTCTAACAAAAAAAATATGGCTACGGGTGTTTTATGTAGTTAAAGTATTTAACAGTTCAATCCTAAGAATATTTAGAAACTTCTAAATCTATTTAGGTCCATGGGCTTATAGTAGTGTATTCTTTGTTTAGGACTGAACCATAGGGAAGATGGCATTGTCCATATTCCTTTCTCCATCATGGAATATGATGAAATTTAAACACTATAGAAATTTCTACTCTGCTAGCATGCTTATATTTAATATAATTTATATTGGAGTTTTAGGGGAGTCTCCAAATAATTTTGATAGAAATGTAAACATGGCAGAAATAACTGTTGAAGTAAACTTATCCAACATTTCCATGGGCTGAAAAGGCTGGAAGGAATCTATTTTGATCAGCAAAAACAGACTATGCTCATCCATGGGCAAAAGCCATGTGGGTTGGAGTCATAATAAGGAAGAGAAATGAGTAAGACCTAGCGAAAAAGCTGATTGGGTTCAACCCTATATCTTGAAAATGCTCCTACAAATTTATTTTGAGGTAAGCTGTAGTGATGTCAGGATACTAGTATCTGAATATAATTACAAGCCTCATTTTAATGCAAGTCCAGAACCATGGAGGGATGTGGAAAGTAAGATATTTTTTTAAAAAGAAAGCTTTGAAAGGGAGAAGTGAAGGAGTTAAAATTAAATGTGTGTGTTATCTGAAATGAAGATTTATTACTTTTCTGGACTTTCACATTCAACAATGACCTAGAATCATAGAATCATAGAACCATGGAGTTGGAAGGGGCCATACAGGCCATCTAGTCCAACCCCCTGCTCTACGCAGGATCAGCCCTAAGCATCCTAAAGCATCCAAGAAAAGTGTGTATCCAACCTTTGCTTGAAGACTGCCAGTGAGGGGGAGCTCACCACCTCCTTAGGCAGCCTATTCCACTGCTGAACTACTCTGACTGTGAAATTTTTTCCCCCTGATATCTAGCCTATATCGTTGTACTTGTAGTTTAAACCCATTACTGCATGTCCTCTCCTCTGCAGCCAATGGAAACAGCATCCTGCCTTCCTCCAAGTGACAACCTTTCAAATACTTAAAGAGGGCTATCATGTCCCCTCTCAACCTCCTTTTCTCCAGGCTGAACATTCCCAAGTCCCTCAACCTATCTTCATAGGGCTTGGTCCCTTGGTCCCAGATCATCTTAGTCGCTCTCCTCTGTACCCTTTCAATTTTATCTACGTCCTTCTTGAAGTGAGGCCTCCAGAACTGCACACAGTACTCCAGGTGTGGTCTGACCAGTGCCGTATTCAATGGGACTATGACATCTTGTGATTTTGATGTGATGCCCCTGTTGATACAGCCCAAAATGGCATTCGCCTTTTTTACCGCTGCATCACACTGCCTGCTCATGTTTAGTTTACAATCCACAAGTACCCCAAGGTCTCGTTCACACACAGTGTTACCTAGCAGCGTATCCCCCATCCAGTAGGCATGCTTTTCATTTTTCTGACCCAGATGATGATGATGTGTATGGATGTGTTTAAAGAGGAGATTGCTGTTCAAGCATGGTGTAAAAATGCCTTCTGTGATCTGCCTTTCCCCCCTTCCTCAACTACCCCTGGACTTTGTATTTATTTACTGAAACAATTTTTATGGCACCTTTCCACCTGATAAGGGCCCCCAAGTGGAGAGAAATATAAAGAGCTGAGCGGTTTAAAAGAGCATTTGATGTTGTTGTTATTGCTATTGCTATTGCTAGCTTGCCCTTCCCCATTGGCTCAGGGTGGGTAGCAACAGGCATGTACATGCAATGAGGTTACATTAATAACAGTTGATAACAATGTAACTTCACAGATTAAATTATATTAACATTAGATACCTCTATTAGTGTCTTGTGAAGGGGGGAAGCTTAATTTTTACTGGACAGTTAGTTTGAAGATGATGTATTTGGAGGAAGGAGGCTAGCATTGCCTCAGTGGCAAAACAGCTCAGTCTTGCAGAAACTCTTATATATGGTAAAGATAAGGTAAAGGTATCCCCTGTGCAAGCACCGAGTCATGTCTGACCCTTGGGGTGACGCCCTCTAGCGTTTTCATGGCAGACTCAATACGGGGTGGTTTGCCAGTGCCTTCCCCAGTCATGACCGTTTACCCCCCAGCAAGCTGGGTACTCATTTTACCGACCTCGGAAGGATGGAAGGCATATATCTATGTATCCAACAAGGCTCAGAACCAGTGTTCAGTGAATTAATAGAGGCTCTCTAATGGAGCAATCCTGAACCAGTCACATCAAAGTCTCATGCCTATCTACCTATTTCAAAATAGCCAAACGTCTTTTCATAAAATACTGTAAGAATAGATTTCTTAATTCCTAGTCAAAGTTTTTAGCCCAAACAGAGCATCTAATCATTTGTTTCTATCCCAGTTATAAATACTAAAGAAAACTAATTTTGTTCTGGGATTACAAACTGAAAAATTATTATCTTAATTCTTGTATGGGAGATAATATCTGATCACCCATTAAGAACATCTTAAGCAGTGTTTCCCACTAAAGCACCCTGACAAGGACCCAAGTTCTTTTGATTAAAAGAGTGCAGTGTGTAATGGTTTATAAAAACGTCAAAGCACTTGAAATTAATACTGTGCTAATGCATCAAGCAACTAATTTAGTTTGGAGGAGGATCTGGGATCTGTGTGCTGAAGAATCACAGCAGAAACCATCGAGTACATGTAATTTATGTGCTGATAGTCTACACAAGAAACAAATCTAGATTTATTTATATGCAGCTGCAACATAAGAATCTTTAGCCCATTTTGACTAAAGCTCCTTGAAGTATTTTTGGAGCACTGCTACTCATTTCAAGGAGCAGAGCAAGTAATTTATATTTACTAATCATGGCATCTTTGGATTTTAAGACTGAACAGGTTTATATAACAACAGAGTGGAATCAGTGATTTGTTTTATGTATTGTGCCTGATGAATGCTGAAGAGGTGCTTGATTGCTTTGCAGCTTCAGGAAGGAAGATAAGTAGTAAAGCAGCACCAAGAACCATCTTGGTGTAGTGACTAGGGGTACAGACTTCTAATCTGGCAAGCTGGGTTTGATTCCTTGTTCCCCCACATGCAACCAGCTGGGTGACCTTGGACTCGCCACAGCACTGATAAAGCTCTCTTGATTGGAACCAGTTTGCTTTCCCTTCTGCATTTTCATAAGTGTGGAAACAGTTCATTTTCTTCCACGTATACTTTAGAGAATCAGGATTTTCAAGGGGAGGGGTTCTGTCCTCATCACTGGTGGCATTCCAGCATCTCCCCTTTTTATTTTTTGTGCTTAATTCTATCATTGCTGCATTTCAAACACATTAAAATCTGTTCTACTTAATATTCCTGGTAAGGGCTTGGAGGAGGAGATTGGTCTCATGGCTTAAGTACCACTCAGCGCTTAACACCCACTCAGAGTGGCTGTCCCATCCCTGAGTGCCTCCTCCTCCGATCCAGCCTATTCTCTTCCAACCCCCATCCCTGATCAACCATTCCTCCTTCCACTTCCCTCCAGGGCTTGGAGGCTGCAGATCCCTGCCACATGAGAGCTGCCCCTGTTGGTGAGTTTCCTGCCAGGGGGCCTCCAGTCCATGGGGCTCCCCAGGAGGGTGCCTAGCCCCTAGATGACTGAGCCACCCAGCCATTGCCAAGGACCTGACACCCTAACAACTGCCTGCAGCCTTTCCAGGTCCTGGGGGAGGGAGAGGCCATCCGGAGAACAGCCATTCTGAGAGAGGCTAAGAGAAACCAGAGGAAGGAGCAGGGCCAGGACACAGGCAGCAGGAGGTAAGGCAGGAAAGGTTCCCTTTCTATTTATAGCCTCCCAAGTGGAGCAGGGAGAAAGGGACTGGGTACAGGCTGGGTGGAGGTGGAGCCACAGAACTCCATAAAAGGGGAAGCACCACACCTGGTCAAGGAGGAAAAAATACTCTGCGCTTAATAGAGAGTTGATAGAGGTGGGGAGGGAACCAACAAGAAGGCTACACTGGGGAAGAAGAGGATGTGGGTGGCATAACCCCTCTCCTTCCCATTTTGCATTCCCAAGGAGTTGGATGACCTCAAGTAGAGGATGGCAAACCCACAGTGGGGCGGGAGAAGGCTCACAACAGGAATTGTCTCCTCCTTCCAAATATGAAGAATGGGGAAAAGAGTTTCTATCTTCTTTCCCTATAAGGGCAAAATGGCATTTCTACTGGAAAGAAATGCAAGAAAACCATGCAACATGAAATGTGCACACACACACACAGATGATTAGGATGGAATATGTTTCAGGAGAATGCTATATTGAGGGGAGCAGAGAGAACGTTAAGGAAGAAAGGGGGAGTGGGGAAAATTAGTTCTGCATATTTTGGAAGGTAAAGTGGGATTTCCAAATTATTTCTTCTTTTTTGATTTCTTGCACATCCACCTTTTGCAAAATATATGCATTAACTTCTGAAGCACACACACATGCCAACTCTGTGTGACAAGCCATTGTGTGGCATGACTCCCTACTTCATGCCTTTGCTTTGTGGTAGGTCAAAATAAAATGAACAAAACTAGTTTAGGAACTCCTTTTGCACAGGGGCTCTTGCACACAGGGAGGTATTTCCATCCAGCTATATTTCAGGTGTCAGTGGTGCCATACTTTGCATAGATAAATTGAGACTGACATACATCTCTCTGAAATACGTTTCTGAGTACTGAATCCTGAGAGGCTTTTGTTTCTGTGTTTATCTAACACAGAACACTTATTTATTTTTCTGAGAGTCCCTTTGATCTTCCCTGGCTTTCTTGAAGGCTGGTGCCCTCTATCCCAATCTCCCTTCCTTAGAAGTACCGCTTTCCCATAAACTTCTCCATTGTCCACAGGAAGTTTGTCTCACACTAGACCAGGGAGATCCTCATAGCTAATTTCCCCTTTTAACTAGGCAGGATTTTTTCCTCTCTTCCTAGAAGATTTCTCCTCTTGCCTTTGGTCTGATTTGAAAGTCTCAGGACACTACCCAAATCACTCTAACAAATATTTCCAGCTCTCCCAACTGTGTAGAACTGCTTTCAACTTAGGCTGGATCCAGGCAGATTAGTCAAGACAGTATTATCTGACTAAAATCTCCTAGGAGTAATTGTTTTATGGCTAAGTCACAGAATGGTCTTTTCTTGATTCAAGTTTCTGTCAGAATTTTCTTTTTTCAGCACACAGTCCTCATATCACTTCTCCCACAACTGTTGCATCCAATCAGAGCACTCTCTGTCTCACTGAAGGTTTTCTGATATTCCTGCACTTTGACGCTTGGGTTGTTGTTGTTGTTTTTTTTTGGGGGGGGGGAAGGTTAACTAAAGTTTTAACCATTTTCTCTGCCCTTTCAAAACCATCATTTTTTAGTTTCAGTTCCTATTCACTGGCTGTTGGGGTGACAGGCAAAGAGAAGTCTTAAAATTGTCAACTAAGCCCTTCTTTTTCCTCCTTCCTCCACCCATGGAGGAGGGGACAGACAGCTGACGAGTGAAATTTTCAACAAGGAAACTCTGTCAGTTTCAATTTTCAACAAAAGACTGTTAATTCATGAATAGAAAAACATTTTCTTAATACTGAGCATGTGTAGGCATTTTTTTTTAAGAAATGTTTTCTATAAATGATCTCTCTTAAAACACACTCACACACCAATCCTTAATATCAAAGGGAAATTGGTGACTGACAAGAGACAAACAATCCCTTCAATTCCTTGGTGAATGTAATAACTGTTAATTATGTGAAATGAAGCAATTTCCCCCTGTTACAAAGAAGGGATGGTTTCTAAATATGTCTGCTATTTGGTAATACATGGCCCTTCAATCTGAAAAGAGAGTGCTATTCTAGTTCTTCCATTTGTTTGGGAAAATAGGTCCAAATTGATTAAACTAATCATTTTATTCTAACTGCTCTTTTAAAAGGCAACTGCTGATTGCATGCCCCTTTTGTAGCTGCGGCAAAGCCCAAGATGGTACAAAATAACAATCTTGCCAGTTGTCACAACTATTTGCTCATTCTTTAATTAAACATAATATAGGAAACAGTATAATTCACATCTAATTGGGAAACATCTTATTTAGTCATAAGGCAATATGGTCTGGAAAAATAAATATGGAGAGCCGGGTAGTTTCGGGATGCTTGGTGTCCTCATCTTATTAAACAGTGGCCACACATTTGCTGGCTAGTTTTTGATATGTTGCCTCATATATTTAGTCTTCATTTTCTCATATATAGGGATGTTCTGGATTAGAGATCAGAATTAAAGGCCTCAGTCCAACACGGAGCTTGCGTGTTTAAACTCTATGGGCTCAATGGTTACATATTTTACTAGGCAACCTCTTCTCAAAGAACTTTCATGACTTTTTATTTTCAAGAAGTGGTCCAAGCTATCTTGGAATCAGCATGTTGCTCAATATTATCTGCTAGGAGACACATTATGTATTTATTTATTATTGCTAGGGGAGAAACAGCAAGGAATACTGATGTCTTAAGACTCGACTTAAGGTTTCCTGGAAGGATGTCTCCGGCTATGGTTGGAAATAGAATGCTGGACTAGAAGTCCCCATTGACAAATTTAACAAGGTTCTTCCTGAATAATGTCCATATCCATATTAAGAACAACCCCAAAAAGAAATCTAATTTGTTGTCTTTGTAGATTAAGCTTAAAGAATGCAAAAGTCAAATCTCATTTTGGGCATTATGATAGCAGCTTTTTCAAGAATTTGCATGGGTGTTAATGGCACAGAGTGGTAAGGCAGCAGACATGCAGTCTGAAAGCTCTGCTGGGAGTTCAATTCCAGCAGCCAGCTCAAGGTTGACTCAGCCTTCCATCCTTCCGAGGTCAGTAAAATGAGTACCCAGCTTGCTTGGGGGGTAAACGGTAATGACTGGGGAAGGCATTGGCAAACCACCCCGTATTGAGTCTGCCATGAAAACGCTGGAGGGCATCACCCCAAGGGTCAGACATAACCCGGTGCTTGCACAGGGGATACCTTTACCTTTACCTTTTTAATTTTAGGAGTTGCTTTCTCTGATCTACATTTTACGAAGAAGAACAAACTTGGTTTTTATACCCTGCTTTTCACTATCTGAAGAAATCTCAAAGTAGCTTGCAATCGCTTTTCCTTCCTCTCCCCATAAAGGATAACCTGTGAGGTAGGTGGGGCTGAGAGAGCTGTGACACAAGTGCTCTGTTACAAGACAGGACAGTGACTAGCCCAAGTCACCCAGGTGGCTTCATGTGGAGGAGTGGGGAATCAAACCTGGATTGCCAGAATAAAATCCACCAATCTTAATCACTACACCAAGCTGGCTGTCTCTTCACAGATCAGAAGTATTCCTCCAGTAGATCTTCAGCTCCCTGTGCCACACTTAGTTTAGATTTTTAAAAAATAATCAGAAAACAAATGCTTCACATTTATAGAAAATTTGCATTTAAAATTAATATAGTGAATTTAGGTATGATGCTTCTTTTCTTTACTCCATTCTTATCTCTTGGTCTCCTTTGCCAGCCTTTGTTATTTTTGCCATTAAGCACATGTTATTGGTCCCTCTCTTTACTCTTGTGATGGGCAACACTATAAAAATAAGGTTCCAAGTACTGAAGTAAGTGTAACAAGTGAGTTGTGAAAAATCTGGCTGCTCTGAGCACTATGGTTGGCCAGCAAGAGCTGAGAAGGAGCTCATATTCTAGCTGTGTGCTGGAGAGAGATTCATTTTAAGTCTGATTTTGATGCTGGTTCGGAGAGTAGTCTGACAGTTCCTTAGCTGAGCATCTGCTCTGAGGAGAAACTTTACATAGAGAATTGAGTTTTTACATACAGCTAAACCACACAGTGCCTGGATGACTGGGGCAGATATTTGACCATGAGAATTTGGACGGTAAGCTTATACTTAAATGGACTCCCGGGAATGGTAGAGAACAGGAAGTCCTGGAGGATCATTGTCCATTGGGTCGCGATGGGTCAGGCATGACTTCACACCTAACAACAACTTATACTTCTGATTCAAGTCAAATTGGAAAGAAGAGGCTTTCCTTCTAGCATTTGGTGAGGCCGACTGACCCATAATATCTACAGGTCCCCCCCCCCCCCAGGTTGAGAGATCAAGCCTACTGAGGGAGTGTCAAAGTTATTGTTGAAATACTGTTCTAGTTGGTATGTTATTGTGATATTGTTATACAGGCCCCCTTGACACAGATACATGTTTAGGAAACACCCTTTTCCAACCATGCATGATAATGTTATGCCAGCTTTCCTGGTTCTAATGACCATTTCTTCTCCTCTTTCACATCCCACTTCCTGTCCCATCTTTTTATGACATCTTTTTCTGAACCATCGTTATTTCCCATGGCTTGCTCTACTGCCTCTGAATGTTCCATGTTCCTTTACACAGTTAATCTGTTAACCTGAATTCTAATCCCTCCTCTGATTATCCATTTAGTTCAGAGTTTAAGTTTTCTGCACAGGGGTTTTTCTTTTTATTTTAAAAAGTTGTATGTTTGGCATTGTCATTGTAAAATACAGGAAAATAGTTATTCATGCTTGATATTGAAACATCCCAGATAACTCAAGGAAATGTTAACTTCCACTACATATCAATACTCTGCTCAGCTACAGTGACAGACCAACAGATGAAGTAAATGTACCTCCTGATTCTCATAAAATGTCTGTTACTCTTTGAATATAATGAATGATGTAAATGCAGACAATGTCTTACATCCTATCTAGTAAGAATGGGCCATTGCTTATGAGGATAAATTTTGCCCCTCCCCATACCCTGCTGCACCCCCTTCCCTATTGTACTCCCAGGGGACACCCAAAACAATGTGGAAGAAAGGGCTCTGGTGTAGGAAGGAGAGACTCTGTAAAAATTAGTCCTCCTCTTCTACAGATGGAAGTAGTTCTGCCATCAGAAAACATGGTTAAAATGTAATCCAATGTGTCCCCATGTAAGAATATAATGAAGCACAGCTGGAGCAATGTTTGGGCAAAGTTGTATTATTCTAAGGAAATATCAAATAGCTACCTTAAAAAAAAAGATAAAGCTTTCCAGGAGGACCAAAAGAATCCATCCTTACTGATAGAGGAAAAAGGGTCTTACTTTTCTGGTATACATATTAGTAGCTGCAAAGCTTGCAAACCCCAGCAAGCATCTACCCTCAGTTAATCTCTCCCTCTTCTGGCTGAGAGGCCTTCTGCAAACAGAGGTTTTTAACATTAAAAAGAAAGTTTGCCCAGGGGTCTTGTTACTCCATATAAAAATTAACCAGACTTTCTTTCCCCACATGGAAACACACATCTGCTATAGTACAATGCAAAAGAATGTTGCCTGAATACTAGCAGTGAAATTGCACCTGCATATCAGGGGTAATATTTTTGACGGTACCAATAAAACTTGGATTAGCTGCTTAGTCCCTCCAAGGGTTCTGCTAGTATCTGACCTGAAGTAAGCAGCTTTTAGATTTCATTGATGAGAATAAAATGTTGAGAAAATACATGCGTGGTTTCATCGATTGCAATCATACATCACAATTAATACAAAAAGTAAAAACAAATAAAGAAATACAACCTTACCCTAGAAAACACCATTATATTTTAATGATATTCAGAAAAAAGACAGAAGTGTAGCCAAGTGTTATCGTTTCCATGTATTCTTCTCATTATATAATTAGCAACATTGGACTTCTTTCAGAAAAATCCCCCCAAATAGTACATTCTTGAAAAGACCCTAATATTTTTGGCATAACCCATCTGATTCCCTCCACCCCAGTCCAGTACCCCACACTCATTGTCAGTCCACCTTGGGAGCGGGAGACTACCCACCCTTGGTATTCAGGGCATCCTTGGGAAAGATCTTTGATATTCCACAACCCATCCTCAACCAAATGCCGGGCAGAATACCTCTGTCTTGCAGGCCCTGAAGAACTGTATCAGCTCTGTCAGGGCCCTCAACTCTTCCAGGAGCTCATTTCACCAGGTCAGGGCCAGAACAGAAAAGGCCCTGGCTCTGGTCAAGGCCAGGCAAACCTCTGGAGGTTCAGACTTGCAGAACAACCAGCAGGTTCAGACTTGCAGAACAAAGAGCCCTGCGGGGGCATAAGGAACCAGGTGTTTCCTTAGATATATAGGGTCCAGACCAGAGATGGCCTTAAAGGTTAATAACAAAATCTTGAACCTGATTTGGAACACAATTGGCAATCAATACAACTACCTCAGTACAGGTAGCTAGATATGGGCCCTCCAAGATGACCACAAGAGAACCCTGGTAGCTGCATTTTGTATCAACTGTAATTTCCAGATAAGATACAAAGAAAGGCTCACATACAGCAAGTTACAAAAGTCTAGTCTAGAAGTGACCGTTGCATAGATCATTGTGGACTAATGTTCCAGGGACAGTAGGGCACTATTAACCTAGCTTGGCATAGGTGGAAAAACACCAACTGGGCTACCCTAGTGACCTGTGCCTCCATAGATAGACCCCACCCAAATTTCTGATGGCAGGTACAGGCTCAAACTGTACCCGATCCATGCAGGGTAAAGTATGCTTCCTGGTCCTGCCCCTTTCTGCCCAGACATAGAGCCTCCATCTTGGAGGGATTTAGATTCATGCATTTCTGTTTGAGCTACCCAGACACTGTTTCTAGGGAATGTTTCCAGTGGATAGTGCAGCTGGCCATACATGAGGAGATAGAGCTGGGTGTCATCCACATATTGGTGACAACCCAGTCAAAAGCTCTGGGCCAGCTAGGCAATATAGAATACAGCTAGGGCACATATAGATGTTCAAAAGCATGGTTGAGAGTATTGCCCCATGTGGTACTCTATAAGAGAGTATGTAAGGGAGTGACAACTTTTCCTCCATCACTACATTCTGGGTCTGGTTCTGGAGAAAGGAGATTAGCTACTGTAAGGCTGAACCCCAAATCCCCATTCTAGCGAGGTAGTAAACTAACAATTTGTGCTCAACCACATCAAATACAGCTGACAGATCTAATAACAAAAAGATAGCTGAACCTCCCCAATCCATCTGGAGCTGGAGATCATTCATCAAGAAACACGGATTCTTCCGTGAGTCTGGGAACACCACGGGTGCAGGTGAGGGCTAGGTCAGGCTAGCCTTGTGCATAATTGGAGGAGCCAGGCTTTCGGGCCCATCTCCCACTGGTTGCCAGGCCAGGTCTGACAACTCCAAAGATCAACTATGGAACAGCTTCTCATAGGTATAGATCAAAACTCTATGAAACATTCTGCTATTTTCAAAATTAAATTCATTCACTTTCCCCCAAATGTGTTGGATTCTTTTCCCCTTGAGAAACTAGTTCAATATTTTAAAATAACCAACATTCAGGGACCACTGTTATAATTCAGATAGTAAAGTTTTAAAAAATTAGCCTGACAGTTAGTGCTGAATGGTGCTCTGCCTGCCTCTCTTAGAGAACGGTCTAACATTTTCCCCATTTCTAGCGACGCAGCAGTCCAGCTACTTCACCTCTGTGCTCTTGAGACAGGCAGACCTAGAGTGGGTGGGACCTCATGGTCCTTCTTCATGAGGGAAGGGCAAAATGTGTCCAGCATGCATTTCAAACTTGTGTATTTTTCAGTTAAAGTTAAATATATAAATAGGAAGATATTTGGGGGAAAACATTAGGTCATAGCCAATCCAGTTTGGATGATTTAATAAGCACAAAATGTCAACAACTGAAGCTGTGCAATGGAGTGAGAAGCTGCTTTGCACAACTTACTGTTGTTGTTTTTAAATTGAGGAGGGATGTATGATCCAGAGATCAAAGATAATTAACCACAAAATACAAAATATACCTTGGAAAATATATTATAAAGAAAAGAAAAAAAAATAGCCCAGCTGTCTGGTACTGCTCCACTGTCGTCTTGTATGAGCAATACTTTGCCTTTAGTATTAAAAAGGGGCTTATAATTTACAAAGAAAGACAATCAATAAATAAACTGTCCCTAATCAGCCAAAGAGCTGGCAGAATGACATTCCATTATCCTGTCAGACATATTGCAGTCAAATGCAGGAAATCTCACAAGGCAGGACTCCGTCTCGCAGCATGAAAGCTCACCCTTTCCTGTCACGGCCCAGAAACGGGATGCCAGGACTCGGTGTCTTTCACCTAAAAGCAAGTCAGTCTACATGCTGTACTGACTCCTGGTTACATTTTTTCCTGTGTCATTTTATTTCATAAAGCTGTGTAAACTTCATCTGCTGGGCCAAACGGCTCCCCCGTTGTGACGGCACCGTGTCACTTGGGCTGGGTGACAGCTGATTCTCAGCAGACAGCGCTGTCAGAGAATCAGAGACTTCCACATGTACAAGTGAAATTAACTTCTGTTAGTCTGACATTTCCCGCAATCAATACTCACAGGGTCCTTGTCTCTAGGATCAAAATTCATAAATCAAAAGCAGAGAGCATGAAATAAGGTATTTGATAAATCCATTAACTGAAAAGGAAGTATACTTCTGCCAAGCCGTTTGTAGTATACAGTAACACGCAAGGGGAATGGGGAAAGTGTATGGAGAGAAGGAACTTCCAGCCAAGATGTTAAGAGAAAAAGCTTCCTCTGAAGCACATTTATGAAAGTCATTTTTTTTTAATGTACAAAAGAATAATAAGAATTCTATTAATTTTATAACAGGCTCTCATGTTAAGAGCCACATCAATGGAAAATAAAATATTTCTGCACAGGAATTTTCACTATTTTTGTTTGAACATTGCCCAATTACTGGAGATGATTTTCCCCATGGGGTTTTCGACGCAAGAGACATTCAGACATGGTTTGCCATTGCCTGCCTCCACATAAGGACCCTGGCCTTTCTTGGAGATCTTCCATTCAAATAGTAACCAATGCCGACCATGCTTAGTTTCTGAGATCTGAAGAGATCAAGCTTGTCTCAGCTATAGGAAGTTATAACTGTACAAATAACTTCTTTTCTCATATAGCCTATCAGAGGATAGATGCGTGAACGGAACAAGAGTTGCAAGGGTCAATGCGTAAAGTTGCTGTAGGTGTGTCCAAAGCTCTCTGCAGGCCTGTTGCAACATTAGCTATACATGTCATATAGCAACCACTATTTAAAACAGGTTTCGAAAGGGAGCAATACGACCACTGAAGTATATGAGTCCATGTCCATGAAGAATGGTGGCTTGTGGTTTTCTGGATTCTGGTCTGAATACAGTGAAGGAGCATAGGCAAGGCTTGGGGAGGAGGAAAGGAGCCCGTGATCCTCACTAAAGCACAGGGTGCAAAAAACAGCTGTATTGCTAAACTCAACTATATTGGGACTGATCTTCAGTAGTGTGAAATATTGTACAATTCCCTGTCTTTTACCCATGAGGCTCCAGCATCAGCTTTTCAGAGGTCTTAAGAGGCTGGTAGTAAAAAGACAGGAAACATCATCATTCCGGTGTACTGCTGCATTCAGATTGTGTATCATCTGACCATTTTCAGGATTTGCATGGTAAAAGAAATTTCTCACTTGGAAGCCAACTTCACGGTTGCATACCTCTTGACATTTCTGTCATTGTGAATACAACCAATGGGGGAAAAAATAGGATCAGATGTCTACATCTATCCCTTTCTCAAGACACACACACATACCTCTTCCATGAGCATTTTAAAGCCATCATCCCCCTAAATAAGAGCAATGCATTAAATAAATTTTGTATTAATAACTTATTGAAATAATGGCACAGATATTCAGAGGCACTATACTAGATGGTACATGCACTGAAGAATAGATGTCAATCATCTGGGCTGCTTGTGCTTGTGAACTTCAGAGGCATTTGCCTGGCTCTTGATGGGAAAAGAGTGCTGGACTAAGTGGACATTTTGTTTAACCTAGTAAGGTTGTTCTGATGTTCTTGAGATTTTGTCACCATAGTGATTCTTGAGCACATTCAAAGAACAGATTTCCAACTTTTGATAAAACATTAAAGATCTGATTTTGAAACATCTGAGTCATAATGCACATCTGACTTTGTTAAAACTTCCTCGTCAGAGGAGGGTCTCTCTAAAGAGACCCCATTGCCCCCAAGAAGCAGGGAAATTCAGGACCATCAGCAAAAAGTCCAAAGCCAAATCTCAGGAAAAAGCTCTGTTCAGGACAGTTAAGGGAAGGAGGCTCTACAGTCCACAATTGGGCCTCCAGTGATCATCTCTAGATCCTCACCAACAACTAAGGTGATTAGCTGTGTCGAAGCCTGTTCTAGTTGACACAGGCACTCATTGTCCTATCTCAGAACTCTACTTGGGAGGAGGCAGTTTCTCATAGTCTACTTTGACTAGCAATATCTCTCCAGGGTCTAGGGCAGAGAATCTTTCACATCATCTGCTACCTGCTCCTTTTAACTGGACATGCCCGGGAATGAACCTGGGAACTTTTACATGCAAAGCAGCTGCTCTACCATTCAGCCATGGCCTGTCCCTTAATCCTTGTTGGTCTGACTCATTTGGTGATTTGTATTATATCAGATGGGAAATGGGGCAAATGCACCTTTGGCCACTACATGTTTAGTTCCCCGATCATCACCACAATAATATAATAGCCCCTGAGTCTGTGGAAATTGGGCCTCACGTGCAGGGGGAAAAATATTTTCCTGTTCTTTGTCTCTCCAGAAACAAATCCAATGTACTCCGTGTGACTTGGCAGCAATCAAACAAAAGAAAAACACATTCTCTCCCACACCTTTCTTTCCATACAAATCTTGCCCAAATAACTGTCGGCAATAAGAATTACATTATTAATAGCCATGCATTTCCCTAGAGATATGATACTAATATTAAGGCTGCTTTATTTTATATATTCAGTCATTACACTTCAGCTCATACAAATGGTTTGATTTTGCCTTGCTCTAATTACAACGGGAGCCAATAATTAGAACAGTTTTTTTCTATATAGATCCTCTGTCTTCTAATATGTCAATAGTTGTGGTTTTCCTAGAGAGTTTAAATGTACTGCAGTAGGTGCCCTTGAGAAAGATTTTTTCCCCCCCTGGTTATTTAGATTCAAGAAAGTTTTCACCCCTCCACCTCTGCATTTCTGCTATACTGTAATTTATTCCCAAAGAATATCTTCCTGCCATGACACATAGACATTGCGGGGGGAGGGGGGACCACGATAAAAACACCATGACTCACTGGCAGAGAAGTTCCTCATGTGGGTACAGAGAATGAAATTATTTCATCCATATCACTTATTTTCCATTCTAGGTGAACAGGGATAATAGGTTTGTCATTTACAGTCATTCAAAAGACTGAGTCCAATTTCATTATAAAGGAGTTCACAGGATAGAAATTATCAGGTATTAGACAGGACAACAAAGGATGGGAAAATTCTCTTATTTCAATGAAGTTATCTTCCTCAGTACTCTTGGAGTGGGAAAATAAATAAAATTGGTGGTGCTGTTGTTTAACTGAATAAAGATACTCACCCTGAAGAAAGCTGCACGTGTTTAAATGTACTCAGAGGTTATTGGTACTTGTTTACTTTATGAACAGTCAGCCTTTATCACTATGAGCATGTGGAACTCTCCATTTGTTTCAACTAAGAATCATAATTTTGCAAATATGGAATGTGTATTCAGAAAGTCTTCATTCATTGAAGTAAATGGGAAAGCAAATTTGATTGGCAAACTTACACACATCTAAGTGCAAGAATCTGGAATGTATAATTGTTTAAAGGCCATCCCATATCTTCTCATAAAATGCTTTTGTGTTTTTCCAATTTGTCTGTCCGAGACATTATGAATAAAGATGTTATCTAAATTTTGAGCCACATATTCATAAGATTGCTGGTAAATCCTTGTCTTCTCAGAGATCAGGTATCTGAATCTCAGTAACAATGAATGAAAGTTTAGACCAGTGGTTCTTAACTTTTAGTGCATAACCACATATCACTGACTACCCTCAAGGCACGCATCAAACAAGGACTCTCTAAAATTCTAAAAAAAAAAATCGTAAAATCCTAAATGCTTCTCCCAATCAGTAGACCACCTCTTGGAGAGGGACATGTGGCCCCAATTAAAGAACCACTGGTTTAAAACATCTACACAGAGCACCATTCAAGTATAACATACTTAAGGATGAATATGATTGTCAAGTTGATCAGAAGAGACTCCTAAAGATAACTTTATGTTCTCCACAGAAAATAAAGAACAAAGCTAGATATTATGTAATGACACTTAATAAAGCAAATGTAAAATGATGAAATATGAATACACATCAGGCTTTCTCAACCAGGACTTTGTGAAATACTGGGCCCATTCCGCACAAGGACCAATGTTGCCAATTGGTTTCACAAAGCGGAAATGCTATTTTAAATAGTGGAATCTTGGCGTTTCGCATACCTTCATTTGTAGTGGAATTCAGTAGCGTTTCATTCGTTCCCCACAGGTTTCCAGTCTCGCAGGAATTGCTAGAAAGGAAGCGATTTTTTTCTGTGCTTGTTCCTGCCCCTGGCTGTCAATCAAATGGAACAGCCAATGTGCATGTTATCATGCTCCCGAAAAGCTCCTTTCCCTTTAAGCACAGTTAAAAAAAAAACATGTTGCAACGAATATGCCTTGATTCCTCGCAAAGTAGAGACCCATCTAGCTGGCGTGTGAGCTGGCGAGTCATCATTACCAAGCTCCCCTGAGCGGAAAAAAAAATCCCCCCCCCCGCACGGGTGCGATTTTTGGCCGAAATTAAAGGGAACTGGCAAACAGAGGGCTGTGTTGTGCTTGGGGAATTAGGGGAGCTTTAAAGCACTTCTGTGGAGGGACTGTAGCTGGAGAAGCCTCGCTAGGTGAATCAAGCCTCACTGGTTAGTTGCTTTCCCCGCTCCAAGGGAAAAAAAATGGTGATCGCTTCGCTGGAAGTTCAGAGGAGAGCGCCAGGGGGAGGGACTTTGTTGCAACCGCTACATTGAGAATGCACAGGTCTTTTTTGCAAGTGTTGCAGGTTGTTGGCAAGAGTGTAGCGATTTTCTGAGGGTGAATCCACTTTTCTGGATTCCCCGGAAATCGCTACAACAAAGCGATTTTGGCGCTAGTGTTGCAGATTGCTCATGACGTCATGCGGAATGTAGTTTTAGTGGCGAAAACAAAATGTAATACTAGTGCTATATTAAAGTCATGCGGACTGGACCCTGGTGTTTCTTAATCGCCCTGGAAGGGTTTCCTGAATAGGTGAGAGTTAATTAATTTTTAATATATTATTTAAATTTGTTAAATATTTATTATGTAATATGACCACATATTGACAAAGATGACAAAATGCAACAATAGTAAGTATCACATATACTTCCCAGGGAAATTGGCCTATGAAAGTTCCACACATAACTTTTCTATCACCTAACATTTTGCTCAGAAAGTTTCCACAGGGCTGATTTACAAAGGAACATATATATAAGCAGAAAGGAGCCTATCTCAAAGCTATGATGTAAGTGTATAGTGTAAAATTGAGAGAGGCCACCGATATATTTGTTTGGATCAAGACAGATATCATTTTATTTTAATCCAAGGAGTTACTCGTGACTCCTCCATACCCAGAGTAATGTATTTAAGATTTTTTTTCCTGCTTCAAACTATTTACTACCTTATTCACAAACAAGAAATGTTTTCCACCTCAGACTCAAATGTGCTACTTTTAAAGGCATGGAGGAAGAATTACTATCAGAATTAATGACATGTCAATATTGTTCTAAGAAAAATATTGATGTTCAATTGGTAATCTGGCATTTACTAGATAGCAGACCCATATTTCAATGACTTCCATCAATCTACCTGTGTCTTAAAATACCAGTAAAGTTAGGGAGATGAACCCCAAAGCAAAGGAAGCAAGACCAGATACAAGAACTGGGCTCAAACAAAATGTGGTTGAACTGGGGGAGGGAGAGAGAGAGAGAGAGAGAGAGAGAGAGAGAGAGAGAGAGAGAGAGAGAGAGAGAGAGAGAGATTCTTTCTGTAGCAGTTAATATTATTTCAAGTCATTTCTGTGGATAAAATATGATGCTAAGAATGAAATTTATTCCAGAAAATTAGCATGCATACACACGTTCTTGTACAGCTGTCTCTAGAGATCATTCATTAGGGCAACCAGAGCTGCCTCCACCCCATGGCCAGGTCAGAAGCTGGATTGGAATGGGTCTATGAATAATGCTTCATCTAGGAATACTAGAAGTTGGTCCATGGCAGCCCAATTCAAGCACTTTCCCCAGAAATGCAGGACACAAAATGGGGGCAGTAACTGGCCAGGTTCCATAGGTCCCAACAATGGCCTTTTCAATAGACAATGAAGCACTGTAACTTTCAGACCATCAAGGAAGGTCCCTGTGGAAAGAGAGAGATTTATTAATTACCAGAGCAGTCTTCATACCTTCTCATTTTTATGAGTCATGGGGGGCAGGGGTCTAGTGGACAAGTGGTAGGCCTCACTGAATCTGGTAACGTATGTTGGTCTGCACAAAAATTCTGCTTCATATTCTTACTTATTTGACAACAAATCTTGATATTTTTGTGAAGGGGTCCTAAATTAAATTCCATCTTCTTTACAGTATTGCTTCATCACTGGCTTCAGGTCTATCAGTCCTCAACCTTTTTAACCTCATTTTTAATACCTGTGAAGTAGGTGAGATGGACAGCCAGTGAGTTTCATGGATAAGTGAAAATTTGAACCTTGGGCTCCCTCATGCTACTCCAGTATTCTATTCATTACTCCACACTGACTCTGTCAAATGCTTTTATTTGTTCATGATTCATTATATTTAACAAAGGTGTTGTTGAAGTTTAGGTGTGTAAGATAAAACCAATGTAGCCACTTGTAATGTTTAATCTTGTTGGACAAGTCTGAACCGTGTTCGATCTTGTCCAAATGACATCAAGGATACTCATAGGCAGCTTTGGATCACAGGCAGGGTGTTTTTAAAATATCTCAGGGCATGAAAAATACCATTGCAGTTTTAACAAAATGCATCCACATTAAAAACAAGCATTTTGTCTTCAAAGATGAAAGTAATATGTCTCCATCATAGCATGTTAATTAATTACTAGCTTGCAGTTTGTGCAGAATTGAATTTGAATCGCACATTAATAATGAATGCAAAAAGCAGGATTAATTTTATTGTAATGAATACCAAGTCACCTAATGATGATTGGCTGTTTGTGCCTTTTAAAATAAAGAAATAGCATTACCTTATAAATATTCTAATTTTCTGTGAAATTGCTGAGAACAATTTTAATGAATTTATTTGCAAATAAACTTAAAAAAAATACCTTGAGGGATACGTTTAGTTTAAAATGCTATAATGAGAAGGGGGGGGGGGAGTTAGTCGTTTGTCAATTAGTTATGAATTTTCTTAAGATTGGAGTTAATTAAGCTAATAAGAAAAACGCACAGGCTTGAAAGTAAAAGTTATGATTTATTCTTGTTTAATAGAACTACAGAATGCACTTTAAATGATTGGTGCACATCTGAAGGTTTATCATTTATTGATTATAGCATCAGCTGATGACCTGCAAGTATGAATGAATCATCACAGATTAATTAACAGCTCACAGACCTTTCATATCAACCAGCTTCAATTCACACATACTGTTTATCAATGCAGCCAGCTCTAATATTCAGCTGTGATTCATCAAGACTTGAGATCTCACACAATAGACATGTTTCAACCAGGCCAAAATCATATTTATATTTAGGGCTGCTGACTAACTTGGAGGAAAATATCCTGTCCCATTAAAAGAGGCTTTAACCTGATGCCACACAAGATGAAACTTGCAGCTGCTATAGGTATTCAATGAGTTTCTTCAGTGATTATGCAAAGGCAGTGGAAAGTGCTATCAAGTCACTGCCAACTTATGGTGACCTCAAGGTAAGATACATTCAGAGGTGATTTGCCATTCCCTGCCTCTGTGAATCAACCCTGCACCAGGCAAAGTGCACCAGGCAAAGTGCTCCCCTGTGTGGGTACTGGAAGAGGTGGGACAACTGCCATGACTAAAACTCCAGCCTACAGCCCGGCATGAAACCTCCAGTGCATAAACGGTCATAGAAAGCATCTCCTTTTCTTCAAGTCCAGCAGGTTCATTAGTGTGTGTAGGCTTTCCAGGCAGTGCCCTACCTGGAGGCTGGCAATCCTAAGGCAGAGTATTTCCTTTTACTCCCTAGAAAGAAGAACAGCAGCTTTCAAGTTGGGACATAGGTAGTGTTGCTAGCTTTGGGCTGGGAAACAATTAAAGATATTGGGGTGGAGTCTGGGGAGGAGATGGAACTGAGCAGCTTGTAATACCATAAAGTTCACTCTCCAAAATAGCTATTTTCTCCAGGGGAACTAACTTAATATTGTGGTTGTAATAATGGGAAAACTCCAGGCCACCCTAATCATAGGGAATATTTCCAACGTTTGCCATAAAGGTCTGCTGAAGAGGGAGGTTGTGTCCTTATTGGCAAGCATTGGGGGCTGCAATGGAGATGGCAGAATCCTAGATATAGATTGTTTGCAGTGCTGGGTTCTGGTATCCACTCAGGAGCTCCCCACCTGCACAGTACTGTTGCTGTGGCCAAGGCAGCCCCATTGTTGCCTCTCATTGCACTCCAGACCTCCCTCCCTCTTCCCCTGATTGTTTGGATATTCCCTGCAATTCAGTCCTTGAGCTGCTACTAGAGAGGAGCATGGGGAAAAGACAACTTTTGTCTTGAGTGTTAATAAAGCCAAAACTATCCTCCCTCAGAACTACCCATGAATTTATGTTCTTCACATTACATGACACCCTCTGCTCTACCAGCATGGTGTAGTACAGGGGTAGTCAAACTGCGGCCCTCCAGATTTCCATGGACTACAATTCCCATGAGCCCCTGCCAGCATTCACTGGCAGGGGCTCATGGGAATTGTAGTCCATGGACACCTGGAGGGCCGCAGTTTGACTACCTCTGGTGTAGTAGTTAGGACCGGCAGCTTCTAATCTGGCGAGCCGGGTTTGAATCCCCTGTCCTACACATGCAGCCAACTGTGTGGCCTTGGGCTCATCATCGAGCCTTCGGGGGGAGGCAGGAAATAAAATGATGATGATGATCATCATCATCATCATCTTAGCCCTGATAGTGCTGTTCTGACTGAGCAGTCCTGTCAGAAACTCTCTCAAGCCTTCCCTACTTCACAAGGTATCTATTGTGTGGAGAGGAAGGAAAGGCAATTGTAAACTGCTTTGAAACTCCTTCAGGCAGTGAAAAGTGGAGTATAAAAAACAACTCTTTCTTCTTCTTTGAAATTAGGCTCTTTAAAATATCTTTTTGAGTCTGTCCTGGATTTTAAAAATTAATTTTTAAAAAATTACTCTATTTATAGTTCTCCAAGAGAACTATAACATGCATGGATTTCTACTGGACACCTCTCCCCCTCTTTCTAAGCGCAGGTTAGGCAAAAAGGGTATGATTGGCCCAGGGTAATTCAGTGATCTTCATGGAAGAGCTTGCAAAACTAGAGTCTTAAAAAGAAATGACTTTAGCTTTATCTAAGAATCACAAAAGTAAAATTCTTAGACAGACTCAGTATAATCCCTCAATGTTTCCAGTATGTCCTTTTATTGGATATTGAAGGAGGCTTCACTTTAGTTATCATAACTACAGCCTCGGGGAAAAAAAACTGTTATGAATCATTGAGTCATCGATTGGTTTAAGTGCATTTCTTGGAGCATGATAGCATGTGATGATCATATCTAGTCACAAAAATAGCGTAAGGAGATGCCTACCTCAAAACCTAGCTTTATTATTTATGCAATTAACTGGGTGGCTGCGTAAAGCTCTGTGCATATGAGTAGTAATATTACACCACCCTGGCGTGGGTTGAGTTTGCCGTATAAATGAAGCCCATATTAAATTTACAAAGGTTACAAAACCATTAGCACTGATGGCTTTTAGGAAGTAAACATTAAGGATGACTCATACTTTGTTCTTTGGTGCCATTTGGAAATTAAGTATTCTTAATTGATGTAATGCACCACAAGTTCCAATGGTTCTCAGCAAAAGAAGCGCACAATTCCACTGTAATTTGAGTACAGTATTCTAATTGATTAATTGAATTCCCTTGTAAGACTGCACAGGAGTTTTGGATGTAAGAAGGTTATCCTTGTTCTGCATAATGACAAATATGGTTGAACCTGCAATAGAAAGTAATGTTATCAGTGCTGAGTGAAAGTACATAGGATTACCAACTAAATGATATAGTTCATTTGTTGGCAACAAGTGGCTTGTGAATAAAGTGAATAAACACTAAGGGGAGAAAAGATGAAATAAAATAATTACTTCCAGTGGGCGATATCTAGAACAGGAGAGGTTATACTATGGGGGGGGGGGGGAGACACACGAAGGTTAGTGTTTTGAATTTTCTTCATTCTTATTTCTTTATTGCCTACTGAATATTCTGTGTACTATATTTCTACAATAAGCAGTTAACACTGCAAGGCAGCCTTCTACTCCATGTCTGCTCAATTTTTGAATTTCCTTTTAATATACTATGTCATTACTATGATTATATACCTCCAGCTCTACATTGACAAAAGAAGGAAGCTGTTCACATTTGCACAGATCATTCCTTGCCCCTGCACTCCTAATGAAGGTTTGCACTTGATATATCTGCCTATAGATTAAACCAGGTTTTATTAATGCCTGATTAGTATAATAAGAGCATAAGAGAAGCCATGTTAGATCAGGCCAATGGTCCATCCAATCCTACACTCTGTGTTACACAGTGGCCAATACCCAGGTGCCATCAGGAGGTCTACCAGCAGGACCAGAACTCCAAAAGCCCTCCCATTGTGTCCCCAAGTACCAAGAATATAGATCAAACATAGTGAATCTATTGCCTGGTTACCAATTGAAGTTACATGATTTTATAACCAGACAAAACAAGTTTTGGACATGCAGAGATGCCCCTGTGGCTTCATACAGACCTAAACACAGACAGCCATACAGGCATTGGCAAGCCAACATGATTATCACTTTTTGATCATCTACACCCATCATGGTCATGCATATCCATCTATCAGATACTCAAGCAGACATGTGCTAGAGGGACTTCCCAGAATTTTCTTTCGTATAAACAACTTTATGTCATCAGACATCTTGTTTAGTCAGGGGATTCTTGTTCTGGTAGCACTTTCCATTTTTCACAGTTCTATGTTGTGCACATTGATGAAAAAACCCTGCTGTACTAATATACCCTAACAATGTATAATGAAGTATTCTGCTCTCCTATTCTTATAAGAATGGTTTTAGCCTTGCTATATTACACTGTGCGTGAACGAGACCTTGGGGCACTTGTGGATTGTAAGCTAAACATGAGTAGGCAGTGTGATGCAGCGGTAAAAAAGGCAAATGCCATTTTGGGCTGTATCAACAGAGGCATCACATCAAAATCACAAGATGTCATAGTCCCATTGTATACGGCGCTGGTCAGAACACACCTGGAGTACTGTGTGCAGTTCTGGAGGCCTCACTTCCAGAAGGACTTAGTTAAAATTGAAAGGGTACAGAGGAGAGCAACTAGGATAATCTGGGGCCAAGCCCTATGAAGATAGGTTGAGAGACTTGGGAATGTTCAGCCTGGAGAAAAGGAGGTTGAGAGGGGACATGATAGCCCTCTTTAAGTATTTGAAAGGTTGTCACTTGGAGGAGGGCAGGAAGCTGTTCCCATTGGCTACAAAGAAAAGGACGCGCAGTAATGGGTTTAAACTACAACGATATAGGCTAGATATCAGGAAAAAAACATTTCACAGAGTAGTTCAGCAGTGGAATAGGCTGCCTAAGGAGGTGATGAGCTCCCCCTCACTGGCAGTCTTCAAGCAAAGGTTGGATACACACTTTTCTTGGATGCTTTAGGATGCTTAGGGCTGATCCTGCATTGAGCAGGGGGTTGGACTAGATGGCCTGTATGGCCCCTTCCAACTCTATGAGTCTATGATTATCCTTCAGTAACGTTCCATTATTGACAGAATGTAGATCCTTATGTCCACCCAATCTCCTCATGAAGCTGTCTATGCTGATAGCTGCCACTATTCCCTGTGGAAGTGAATTCCTTGTATATATGTTAAATACTCTTTGGGTGAAGTAATGATTGCATTTTCCTCCCCTTTAAAGCCTGTTGTCATATAGCCCACCTCCAATGACTGCCAGCCTTTGGGCAACTCCACCTTGGCTCCAAATTCTGTGTCACTGAAATATCCTGTGTTAGCCTACATAACTTACAAGTACCAAGAAGTGTCAAGCTTCTTCTCTCTCCCTTCCACAAGTGGTTGTTGAACAACTTGGCTTGCCTGTTCTGCATATGCACACACACAAACATACCAGCTAAGCATTGGCACAGCTGCTGCACTTACTGCTGGGCTTGATCTGTGGCATGTTCTAATGTCAGTCTTTCCCTCCCTCTCCCTCCTTTTTACAGCTTGTGAAAGAGATTGCTTGGAGAGCTGCCAGAGAGGTGTGTGTAGCAAAAGAATTGCTGGGAACTGCAACTTCTTGCACATGTTTTTCCCTGTCATTTCAATTTTTCAATATAGCAATTTGAGATTAACGATGGTCTCATATCCCTAGACTTATATGACTTGTCAACATCCCCTAAAACAACAAGGGAAGCATTTATAAATAGAACTTGTACACCAATCAAGGTGGGAGGACAGCGGGAGGAGCAAAGTGGGTGGAATGACCTCAGTGTGGGTAATGGAGTGGGCTTCAAGGGATTGCAAAAGGGTAGGGTAGAGGAATTCAAAGGAATGTCTTTGAATTACTTTCTTCTTGGAAGTGGTACAAGGAAAAAATTACCACTGAGGACCACTGTCCTCAGAAAACATGGAAGGAAAGTGACCAGAAAGTAAACTGAATGCTGAAAGGAATAAAATCAATGCAAAACAACAACAAACCCAACAGACAGGTACAGTGAAAGTGAAGGAAAATGCTCATGTGTAATTTGGGGAATTCAAAGATAATTAGAAGGTAGCATTTTCCCATACAATTATCACATGTTTTTTGTTATTAAATGCTTCACTTCTGCTTTCTAAAACTCTATTCCTCTATTGTACCATGGGAAAAAATGTTCCTAACAATGCCTGTATTTCTGTCATACCAGCTCACAATTTGTATCACCCAGTACACTAAGGGCCACAATTCATTTCAGTCATAGTTCAAAACTATCATGAAATAATCACAAAGTGACACTGTGAAATTACTGTAAAAAATTGTACAGCAATGTCATGACATTTTATAATTGAGACTCCTAGTACTCATAGCTCTATCAAAGCCCATAAGGATGAAGGCGGGAGACGGTGCTTTGACAGATGCAGCAGCTTGAGATGTACAAGCGAGATTGTATAAAGTCAGCCATGTAGAAAGTTATCGGATGTTCCAGTTTGTGCCCCCATGAAATTGGCACAAATCTTCTGGATTTGACTTCAGGAAGGTGGTTAGGAGAAACACGAGAGAGCAAACAAGGAGGTGATGGCCACTCAATGACTTAACCTATGTCATAGGGCAAACTCAGGTGTCAACAAAGAATCAAATAAAGATGAATGAGCTCATCATGTGGCTGTGTGATGCCTCATTGGGCCCAATTTAATTAAACAGAAACTGCTCATATAGAAAGATTAATAGAACAGCCACCTTACAAGAGAAGCTATGGCAAAGCAAAACATAATAACTCAAAAATGGACTCCAGTTTTATAAAGCGACAGCTGGGGCACAGTGCTTGTTTCAAAAGGCTACAAAGAGTGCCAGAGGAACACCAGTGTTTACTAGGAAGTCCTGCACCAAGCGAGCACATATGGTGGAGAAAAGAAGATGAAAGGTCTGCCTGTGGCCTTCGTTGAGTCTGTATAAGTCACGCTGGACAAATGAGCTGACAAGCCGGAGCTCTCTAGCATGCAAATGAGATACCAGGGGCAATTGAGGCTTGCTAGTGCACTCCCTTTTAGAGAACTCATAGAAAGTTGTTCAATTGGGGAAAGGTTAAAGCTGATAACGTTTTGTCAATTCAAAATGTGTTCTTGTGGAAGAAATAGACCACGCTGGATAAAGAGTTTTTAGTGTATTTCAGGGACACATTAAACATAAATTAGAATTTGATTCTGAATTTTCAAGTATAGCTAAGCAAAACCTGTTGCAGGCTTGGTCTGTAGCAGGACCGTCAGTTTACAAATGGTCTCTAGTTAAACCAGTTATTTCACGAGCATAGTCCAAGACTAGGGTTCCCCTGGCCAAAATGGCTGCCTTGGAGGGTGGACTGTATGGTGTTACACCCTGCTGTGGTCCTTCCCATCCCCAAGCCACATTCTCTGCCCCCCAAATCTTCATGAATTTTCCAATTTGGAGTTAAAAGCATCCAAGAATGCAGGCCTCTGTGCCTGCCTATTGGGATCTATTTGAATTCAGTTTTGCCTCAGTGTTTCCACTGCAGAGGTCGGGGAGGGAGCAGAGGATGAGAGAAATCTATAGTAAAACTAATATTCTTGGATTTATCATGCATGCATAGAAAGATTCAAATCATCTGTGCAGTTGAAGCCTACATAGTTTGAACTACTCCTGTCTACTAGAGCTTGTAAAATGATGGGTTGTTAGCCTCCTGGTGGACCCAGAGTTTTCCCATAATTACAAGTGATCTTCAGGCTACAGAAATCAATTCCCCTGGAGAAAATGGCCACTTTGGAGGGTGGACTGCAGGGCATTATACTCTGTATTTTCCAATCCCTCCCCTCCCCAGGGTCCATTCTCAAATCTCCAGGAGTCTCTCAAACTGGAGTTGACAACTCTCATGGGGTGCCTGGGTAAAATATGGAATAAACAAAGGCTGAATATTATGTGTGTGTGTGTGTGGGGGTCCTCAGAAGGACAGGCATGTGATGGTTCCCCACTGATGCCATGGCTATCAGCAGTACAATGGCAATAAGACTTCCACATAGCAGGTATTCCCATCTCTTTTATATATTGGTGATATAAGGTTATACAACATGTTTTTTGAATCCCCAGCTTTCATTTTTAAAGAAGTCTACAGCCTGTCTCATTGAGGAGATATAGGGGAAAGACATAGCTCTAAAATTACAGAAATATATCAAGGAGATGGGGTGGGGACTTTAAAAAATGAAAGCTTGGAATTCAGAGAACCTGTTACACATTATAGCATTATATCAATAAAATGATATATTTTTCTTAAAGCACCTCCTATCAAGGGGAGGGAATGATGGCTGTTTGGGAGGGAGGAAAAGAATCCAACTTTACCCTCCCAAATGGCAGCCACCCAGGCTTTGTTATCATCTTTTCCAAAACTACAAGCAAAACAGGCTTGGTGGAAAGCAGGGAAACCTCAAGAGGTGCTTAAATGCCAGGTGATGCTAAGAAAACAGTAGCAAACCCTACTTTCCGACAATATCCAAAGGGCAAATTACTTGTGTGAAATAGTTTACACGGGGAGAATGGTGAAGTCACTTATGTAATCCAATTTAGCCTTTATACTGCAGAGGATTTGATAGTACTCCAGAGTGAGCAAAGGTCATTGGGGCAGTAGAAGAAAAGTTGTTTTTTATTCCCCACTTTTCACTGCCCAAAGGAGTCTCAAAGTGGCTAACAATCATCTTCCCTTCCTCTCCCAACAACAGACACCCTGTGAGGTAGGTGAGGCTGAGATAGCCCTGATATTACTGCTCTTTCAGAACAGTGCTATCAGGTCTGTGGGGAGCCCAAAGTCACCCAGCTGTCTGCTTGTGGAGGAGTAGGGAATCAAACCTGGCTCACCAGATTAGAAGTCCATGCCCCTAACCACTACATCATTAGTCAATATTTCCCTGCATATGTGCCATTACTTTTACATCTGCAGTGTTCCCATCTACAGTTATCTTAATTGAACTAAGCTTTGAATGTAAGTCTTGCTCCCCCGTTGGACCTAGTTTAAAGCCCTCCTCACCAGGTCCACAGGACTCTTTGCAAAGACATTGCAAACCATCTCCTGATAGAAGAGCATCACGGTAGCATGATCCATGGTCCAAAAATCCAAAACTTTCCTGATGATAACAATAATGTTACCAGTCATTTGCCTGCATTATTTTTCTTTCCCTTCCTAAGCCTTTGCCATTAACAGGAAGAACTGATGAAAATACAATCTGTGCCCCCAAGTCCTTCACTTTTCCCCCCAAGGCCATGTAGTCTCCCTTCATATGCTCTACACTGCAGGGAGTGGAGCTATCAGTCAGCCCCAGGCAAAACTGCCAACTAATGCAAATCAGCTAATGCATTTAGCTGCTGTCCCCTACCACACAGGCAAGGAGCAGACAAAAAAACAACAACACTCAAACAGCCCCCACTCTCCTGCATACTATATAAACTCACACACTGTAAGAAAGAAAGCAACACTCACCAGTAGCTCCTGAGCTGGCACTTTCTCCTTATCCCTGCCCACCTGCTTGTGCTTCTGGAGCTATTTCCTGTGAGGAGCTCAGAGCAGACAAAATGTGCCTTGTGGGAACAGGAAGAGATGTATGAAGGGAAAGAGGTTGAGATGGCAGCACTTTCACATCTGGTCTCCCTTCCTGTCCTTCTTCAGTAGGATTGGTGAAATTTGGAAGAACCAGAGCAGGAGCATGCAGCCTTTCCTGTAGCTCCTCCAGAAGCTTCTTGGTCTCTGAGCACCAGAGATGAAACTGTCTTGTCCCCAAAATTCATTCTAAGATTGTTTCCACACTGTAGGCTTCATGCCAGGCTGCAGGATGGAATTTGAGTTGGGGCAGGTTGCCCCACTTCTTCCAGCTCCCACATGGGAGCTTGTCACTGGAAGGTATAGAGTACTCTTTTCTTGAAACAATTGTCAGAAGGGCACTGAGGCATTGTTAACAACTAAAAGATTATATTTTACAAACAGAAAAGTATAGTTAGAATGCGGAGATTGAGCTTTTACATACAAATATTTTGCATTTTAAAGATATTTGAGAGGTTTCTTTAACCTTTTTTTAGTTCTTAAATTTTCTTAGCACTGAGGTGGTATTCACTGTTTTTATACAAAACACATCTTTTTTGTTTTCATCTTTGTGAGGTCCTCTGAACATTAGTTTCTAGAAGGCTGCTAATACCCTTGATTTTCCCTTCCTAGAAGTACCAGCTTTCCTCTGACTTCTGTGGAGTTTATAGCAAGTCTCCCATATGTCTAAGGAAATCCTCACACCTGATTTCCCCTTTTTCACTGGGCAGGTTTCCTCCTTCTCTCCTTAGAAGAATTCTCCTTTTTTTTTTGTCCTGAATTGTGAGTATCACCTCACTGCTCAAATATCTGCCCCTGCTCACCAGACACTGTATAGACACCTGTTTTCAGGCTTTAGTAAAGATTCTTTCCCTTAGCTAAAATTTTTCCTCAGAGCTGATGTTCAGCTAAGCATAACCCGAATCAGAATAATCTCTCCTTCCACCACACTACTACTATTTTAATTCCCTCTTGGCTATTCCTGGTCAATCAATGATTGGAGCTGCCTGTTACTCAAGCTCTCTCTTACTGAGGAATTTTAACCCTTCACTCACTGTTACTTTTACTTTGGCACTTGTAATATGTCTTTTATAGTGTGTACATTACAACAACCTTGCCTCTTTTAATATCCTTCTAGCAGTCACTTAGTTAGGGAGGAACTAAATGGAATATCTCCTTGAAACTTACCTGGTGCATATTTTACTCTCCTTTATGTAGCAGGCCAAAACATAACTATTTGTTCTGTCTTTTAACTAAGAGGTTCTGCCTTTTTAGATGTTTGATGATCTGCTTCTAGCCTGAGTGGTGTTTTACCAAAATCTTATTAAACTGCTGTTGCATATGTGCTGTTTTGCCCTGGATTTCTTTTATTGACTGTTTTTAATTGGCATGATTTTATTGACAAAGATTTATTTTTATTGGGATGATTTGTTTGCATTGTTTTTACTATTTGATCTTTCTTTATTGGGTCTGAAAAGGTTGCATAAATTTTTAAAACAAATAAATATGGCAATAGAACTGCCAGAATATGAATCTAGTAGACAAATAAACAGTGGTTAAAGAAGAATAAGAACTTTTATAGCATTTGGATTTTTTTAAACAAGACTCTGCAACTACACATGAATATAAAATTATCTAGTATATTTTTCCATTGAAGAGGGTCTAGGCAGCATACATTCTAGTTTTACATGAACTATGTGAGGTGAGTTTGGCTTCAAGTGTATGACTGGCCCAAGGTTTCCCACTCACTTTCATGGTAGAGTAGGAATTGGAATCTGGGTCACCTGGCTTGATAGAAGTACATGTGAAATGGACTTAGAAGCTTTGGAGAACAATGTGATATGGCAGCTAAGAAGGCTAATGTGATATTAGGCTGCATTGTAAGGAGCATAGAATCTAGAACAAGGGAAGTTATAATACCACTTCATTCCACCTTGGTTAGACCTCAGTTGGAATATTGTATCCAGTTCTGGGCAATATAGTTCAAGAAGGATATTCACAAGTTGAGACACCTTCAGAGAAGGGTGACTAGGGTGGTTGAGAGGCTGGAATCCATGCTTTATGAAAAGAGGTTAAGACACCTGGGTAGGTATAGCTTAGAGAAGAGGAGGGAATACTGTGTTTAATTATGTAAAGGCCTGACATATTGAAGAGGGGCCAACTTGTTTACAGTAGCTTTAGAGTCAAGGATTAGGAGCAATGGATTCAAATTATGGGAAAGGAAGTCCACTTAAACATTAGGGATGTTTGTAGATGGAAAAACCCGGCTGAGACTTACCTCAGCCGAACATTGACGCAGCGGAGGGCTTGCTGAGAGAAAGAGGCGACTACCCAGAGGCCCTCTAGTGTGCGTGCTGCCAGAACGCAGCATGCACAGCGTCAAAAAGCAGGGCGGGACCCGTGGCAGCTATTTAAGGCGCCACATGCGCGGGTCTCGCCCTCTTTGCCAGGGAACGCCGTGGGAGCTGCTTCCCTCCCACCCACCCTATGTTGTATACAAAATTGTTCATAGTTTTGAGGTGGATGTTTTGTCAATAATTGTCACAGCTGTGGGTTTGCATGGGATGGAGCCTGTTGGCAGGGAGTCCGGTGTGCGATCGGACTCCCTTGGGTTTGGGGCCTCTCCTGAGGCGGTGCGTATACGAGCGTGGCTTACCCAGCTGGGAGGCCAGGGGCTCGTTTGCCAGGTGGCCTGGGGGCAGTCAAAGCTGGTTGACGCCAGGTGGCTCCCCCGCAGAGGTCGCTTCCCTTAGTGGCGGACTTCAGTAGGCAAGGGGATCTGCTCTCCCGGCTGGGAATGGTGCAGGTCCCCAGGGCACCTCTGGGCTCCGTGGGTTGCTGGTGCAGTCTGCTGACTGCTAGGTCAGGCTCCCTTTCCCATGCTGTGCCAACCCTCCCGTGGGGAGGTAATAAAGCTGTGGCCTTGTTCATCCCAGCATTGGTGTCGCGTCTTATTCCAGCACATAATGCCCTCCTGCAAGTCAATATGCTGCCTCAGAGGCTGGTAGAGTCTCCTTCACTGAAAATTTTTGGAGGAGATTAGATGAGCACCTGTCAGGAGTGTGCAATTTTTAAGTCCCCGAGAAGGTGGGGGACTGGACAGGATGGCCCTTTGTGGTCTCTTCCTGCTCTGTACAATTCTGACTCTTATCTAGATTGCAATCTGACATTAATCACTAGACATAGTGCCTCATTTTTAAAAACTTTTCAATGTACTTGTTTCCTGTCCCAGATAACGCAAATGATTACAGCCATGATCACACAACATTCCAATGTAGAAAATGTATAATTCAAATTAAATCCTATGTGAAACTATAGAGATGGCTCTGATAGAGTATTATAAACTTTCCTAAAAGTGCCATTATACATTGGAAGGATTATAAAACACTGAATATTTTTGTGACCTTTCAATAATGTAGTGAGTTTAAGTGAAATAGTGTCAAAGCAAAATTTACTGTTGACAATTCAGTGTCTCCTAATTTAGTGCACTTCACTCTCCCCTAGAATACAAAATTATACTTTTCCTTTTATTATCAGCAGATTATATTGGAGTTCCACTTGGGATTTAAAAATAGCCTATTCTGTATCATGGTGATTGTTGAATGTGTAGCACATATCAGGTGCAAAAAAAACCCAATTAAGGTGTGGGATGGTTCCAAACCTGATTTCAAATGCTCTGTTGAACTGAACTTATTTGGGTAAATTGGGATACCAAGGAAAGCAAATCTTCAGGTGGCACTCCTTTACCCATTACTAGTTCTGATGGTAACTCTGGGAAGGGGGAACTTTCTCTATTGTGCTGCAATGTCACTTGAGCACCACTCTGGCATGTACTGCTGGCAGAGTATCATGGGAATGGTAGTTCATGGACATGGAGACTTCAACAAGAAGTGGTATAAAAATCTAATAAAGTAATAATAAAATAAATTTCCATGGGGACACAGGCTTTTGAATACCCAAACTACCACCTTTGCCCCTCTTGATATATACTGTTCCTTGTAGAGAACGGGCAGGATAGACCACAGCAGATCACAGGTTCCCATACAAACTTAAAGGCTGAACCATACCATCCCCGCCCCCGTGAAGGTTTTTAAAAATTATTGGTGAGCCCAAAACTGGATCATCTGACCATAGCCTGAAGCAGCTCTGCTTCCTCTTTCTCCTGCAAGATGGAACCAGCATTTCAGACAGCTACAGAGCCCATGCAAAGTGGCTCAGGGAAGATTCTCTCCACTTTACCAGCTTGATAAACTGTCAAACAACACCCCGCACACATGGCCATTGATCAGTGGTAGACAGAGGCTACACATAATTACTTTGAGTGCTAAAGCTCTACAAAGAAGCCAAGTTTTGTCGTCTCAGGAGTGTTTGTAGATGGTTATAACAAGAAATGTCACGCATACCAGAGGAGTAATCCCAATTTACATGGCAATACATTTGGCTCAGTTGTCAGGGAGAACCAGGAACAAATGACATGTTAATGTGATCGCTAACAGTGAGGAGGCAGAGAATCAGCAGGAGGCACCTCAAGCTTCTATTGGTAGATGAGGGACTGAGAGCAGAAAAGGGGCTGTTATAGGTGTTCAGGGGAGGAGACCAAAAATACACTAATATTTATGCATGAAAAAGGGCATCCTCAATACCATCATAAAAGAAAAGTCATTGCAAAGCTAGTTTTGAATACTTCACTGTAAAAACGCAGACAATGCTATGAGTGGGGGTGCCATGCAGAAACAAAAATAGTACAGTAGCTTTTGCACCATAAAATGGGGCAATGTGCAGAAGCAAAAACAACAATGTATTTTGGGGCAGTCTTTTTGCAGGGTTTCCTGCCATGCATAATACACCATGGCCTAAGCCACAACATCCGCGCAAGATTTGGACATGCCCTTCAATTGCATTGCTAGCAAGGTCTGTGGTGGCTGGGGACACATTGGATTGGGAATGTTCTAGGTGGGATCACACTACAGGAAGATTTGACACTGCCCAGTTATCATGTTTCCAACAAACAGACTGAAAGCCCATTGTGGCAAAGGACCTGTCAATTATGGAGTATATAACCATGAGAATCTATAACAGAATCCATAGCATTCTTGGCCCTGCATCTCCCGCGGCCCATCCATACTCGGGATACAAATTATGGAGCAGGACCAACCCTCCCACCCTGCCTGGGACCCAGGAGACAGCCACATGTTTGTAAGTGGCTTTGTCTCCCCAGGCCCACCCTCCCACCAAAGTCAAGGTGACTGGCCATGTGTACCACTATCCTCTCACAGTCAACTTGGATCTTGGAACCCATGACCCACAAACACCTTGACAGCAGGATGACCTTACACAGGCAAGTGATGTATCCCAACACTGCCTAAACAAAATGAAGTCAGGGGCAGTAAAAAAAAATCAGTATTTCCAAATAGTTACTAAATTCAAGCACCATACCAGTATTGGGATTAGTGAATATGGGGAAATACCGATATTTTGGGGGTTCAATATAAGCACAGAAAAATATTGTATGTGTGGGTTAAGTATCACCCTACTTAACCTAACTCACAGTACTGTTGCAAGAATAAAACCAGGAAAGCTCTCTGCATATTAACTATGACCTTCATGGAAAACAGGTGGGAATTTAATTGATGAACAACATACATTAATTGCCAGATGAATAAATAAAAATCAGAATTTTATCTTCACTCTCAATGTTAAAGTAGACAACTAGCTATTTTGTTTGATTCTCACTGTGTAGAAATAACACCATGCTAAGGTAATGAAATAAATCCTAAAGCCAAACAGCTCAGCTATAGCTTTGCAGAGTCTGAAATAAACTGGAATTTTTAGGGGAAGGGGAAAAAAAAGAAAATGAAAAGCTCCCTAAACAATGCCTCTTCCTGTGACAGCAACTCTTCCCTAACAGCCTCAAGTGTTTAACATATTGAAACAGTTCATCTTCCTGCAATGAACTTTAATAACTCTGCCAGGTAAGACAATATGCTCCATACTTCTTCATATTGTCTTTTCCTCTCAACATATCTATACTGATCTCCTCATCTGGTCAACTTTACAGCTCTGGTGTTTGGAGACCACTGAACACAGTTATTACCATCATCAATAACCTGTCCCACTTTCTCCTTTTCATTTCTAATGCTTTCCCTTTTCCCCTCTCAAAATCTAATAATAGTTCTTTGCCATGATCACTGATCAATACGAGAGGGTACCTGTTCGCTTTACTTAACATGCCCTGCTAAAAGTAACATGACAAAAAGGACAAATATTATTTGGGATTAGGCCACAATTGTAAACAAGAAGACAGTGTTGCAAGTCTTCCTTTGGGGTAGATTTTGCAGAATGCTATGCATTTGTTACTTTTAAGACAGAAAAGTAATTTCTCTTGGTCTTTCTTGCTTCAGGTAGGACTATTGAAAATATTAGCAAACACAAACATTAGCTGGCTGTCTCAGTAGCAAAGTGCCACTATGGTCTGTGGTCCCAATCCTGAAAAGTGGGACCTGTTCTGAAAAGTTAGTGGAGTCAAATGGATCCCATTTAGGAGAAGGATGTACCACTGAGCTCTGCCAGGAAGAAGGGTGGGGAGTTAACTTCTTCCAAAAATCCCAATGGGGGTCTTCCAACTATGCCCTGGGGTCTGCAGTGGTCAGTTCCAACTATGCCCCTGGGGTAATCAGTGGAAGGTGGAAAGGAGGTATTACTGTATTGTATCAGGATTATACTGAAGGTTCTTGGAGGTTCTCTTGGACCTGGGCCTCCTGTTAGATAAATAGATGGCAATGATGGTTAGGGATGCCTTTCACCCTTCCTTAAAGAGGATCATTTGTTGTGTCGAGACAGCTTCTGCTGTAAACTAGGCTGCTATCACAATTCCAAACCCAGCTAACCTCTGAAGAATGACCTATCCATAAGTTCAATTGTCACAGTCTCTTCCACTGTTCTTTTTGCGTCAGGACTGCAAACAGGTCTACCAGGCTGTTCCTCTTTTGAGGCTCAAGTTGATAGTCATTGCCAAGTTCTATCATATGTAAAAAATTTAAATATATTTAAATTTCAAACAGGGTAGTTTGTAGAATATAAAATGAATATTGGCAAAAAAAAAGTTAATATACGATCTACACTGGGAAATGCTCCAGAGCTTGCTAAATTGAAGGCATTTGAATGAAACAGCTCTCTGTATTATATAGTGTACATTACTAAACAAGAAGCAGCAGTGTGTTGGACAGAGTGATACAAGCCATGGGATAAGCTGAGCCAACCCTTTCATTTCAAGTGTTAGCCAATGATCATAAACCTGTTTACTATTTCAGATTTCTCTTTAAATTATTTTATTTTATATGCCACCCTTTCCTCCATATTTATCACTCTATGACTTCTATCAACCAATAATTAATAATGTTTCTGCTTTACCATAGATTCTAATAATCCTAAAATGGTCTCTATAGTAAGAATACCACCTGGGCACTGGCATCATGGGTTGAAATAAGTTCATATTCTAGACATTTGCCTCTCGCAGTCTTCATGCTTAACTACCCATACTGTATTGCCAATTTATTTTGGTGTATTTTCATGTTCCATACTGGGCATTTGTACAAAGGAGTGGAATGTAGCTTTGAAGTAAATAAACAAAACACCATGCAATCTTAACATACAGAGGGGCAGCCAATAGAATTCCAATGGCACCTTCACGAGTAACAACATTTAACCAACAGCCGTGTTATACAAGGGAGTTGTCTAAGAATCTTGGCCAAGACAGGTCAAGATTCTTAATTACCTTATTTCAAAATAGTTACCCTTTCATTTGCAGTCAGAGAACCAAATAGACTTCTCTTTCCCACAAACCACTGGCAAACTAAATTCCAGATGAGTATCATCAATACTCTTGTTCTCTAAAAGAAAAGAAAAAAACCCCTCTAATTCCAGCCTCCCTGAACAAGATGGTTTAGAACTAGCCAAAATAATGTCAGCTACATTTCTAGTTGAGCAAAAGCAGTACCAGTTATTGAATTCACTATGTACCACCATATGAAGATGTTAGTCTACACACTTCCATATCAGACCAGTGATAACTCATGAGTCCTGAGGTAATCTTGTGGGGAATGCTAAGCGACAGCTGTGCCATATGCCAGACCTTTGTGGTCCCTCCCTGGTGTCCCTACTATGATGTAACTGAGCTGTGGGTCAGGCTGTAGACTGCACAATGACTACTTCTGCAGTTACTACTCATTCTTTACTGCCACTGTATCTTACAGCAGTGGTCCCTAACCTTTTTATCACCGGTTTATCAACGCTTGACAATTTTACTGAGACCCAATGGGGGGTGGTAGTTTACTCCTCTACTCTCAACCACTGCCCTAACGCTCTCTGATCGCTATGGTAATGTTTAAACATCCCTTCAAAATAAGATATAGACTCATCAAAACAATGAACATAAGGAACATTTTATTTTCATGGAAATTTTAACTCATGGCAATGACAAATCAATGGGAACCCTGAGCTTGTTTCTCTGCAACGAGATAGGCCCATCTGGGAGTGATGGGAGACAATGACACCCAAATTGTGTTGTAAAGGGCTGGGGGGGGGAATGAAGTAAAGGGCCGGGCGGTGGGAGAAGGCGTCCTTCGCGCCCCACCTCCAATTAGTCGACGGACCACATGTGGTCTGCAGCCCACAGGTTGGGGATCGCTGTCTTACAGAACAAAATGAACAAGGTCCCTGACCATGAGGTTTTCAATCTACTGTAGAAAGCTGAGACTGAAACAGGAGGGGAGGAGAGTCCCAGGAGCAGCCATATGCAGAAGAGCCACCACTAACAATGGAGGAACAAATAAGGTAAGGTGAGAGTGGCTCAGGGCGCACCTGGTTAAAAAAAAAAGTGAGTTTGACAGCGAGGGGGGTAGCTTTATGTATCAAGTGGGGAGGCTGTTCCAGGCACAGAAGTACTGCTTAGACAGCAGACTAAGCTGCTACACAGTTAACAGAATAATTACTCTTAAGTGACAGCACATTATGCTTTTAATTGTTTACTGGGATTTTTGAGGGTGTGTGTGAGAGAGAGAATCAAATCAAGTTAATTTCCACTCACAGGATATCTGTGACCTATTCACAAAACTGCTAAATTAAGACAAGATAATTTTGAATCACATGATCGTTATGCTTTACCTTCCTGACTTTGAGAGGGGAGGAAATGACAGCTAGCGTCTGAATTTAAAACAGCGGCTCCCAAAGTGCTCATCTTTCCTCTGTTTTCACCGATAAACATGCCTGAAGTAAGAACTTCCGGAATATTGCTCTGAGTCTATAGCACATAGCCCTCTTTCCCCTTTTTCATGCTATTTAAGAGATAAATTCCACACTTCATTTCTCGCCTCCTTTCCTCGAGTGACACATGCAGAGAAGCTTGTCATGTTTTCCCCACGGAAGGCGCTTCCTTTGCTGATACTGATTCATAGTTCAAATATCGTATTGTCATTCAGAGTAAAGCTTCGCAAAGCAATATCTTAACAGGCCTGATAATACAGTCTCCTGCAAGAGTCAATGACATATTCAAAAGGGAAATGAGTAATGGTAAATATGGATTAGATGAGTACACCAAAAAAGCATAAACACCACAGGAATCTGCAACATCCTTCTTAGATTGTGTATACCACACACAACCAGCAAATAAGAGGAGAAATACTCAACATAGAATTTAAGCTAGTAATAAATTCATTTACCCAGACTGTCAAAAGATAATGCAGACCTTGCTGCATTGGGCAGCTCTCATCCCTTTATCCCTGTTGCCTTGGAGTAATATGACTTTGCTCAGAATAGTTGTCTTTAAAAATATATCAATAGATGATCAAGTATAGTATGGGCCACCCATTAGCAGAATCTCAAAAGTTCTTTAACAAATGTGCTCAAAAAACCAGTGATGATGGTGTTTCCTACTCACTAGTGCCACCACATGGAGCATTATTTGAATATATTTCAACTCTCTTTCGACTCTGGGAACAGATTGTAAATAATACATTGCATACTATACTTCAGCTAAGACAGCAACGGGGAGATATCTAATCTCTTCAGCTGTGTAAGGTGCAGAAAGCTTCCTCAGGAAAAATGGAGAGATCCCATTTCTTAGGACGCGACTGCACTGTAATAAAAGCAATGTCAAACATCCTCATCTTTCCAATAAATAGCCGTTGTGCAAAAGGGGATGGGATGCATTACATGTTTGTTCTGTTTAAGTTAGTCTACACAAAACAGATGTTAAGTTCTTCTTTGGTAAGACAGGGAAGTTACACATGAAGTAAGGGGGCTTTTTTTTTTAGTAGGTACTGTGCATTGCTATGGCCCTGCAAAGCTGCATGTCAGAAAAGGATAGACAATGAAATACAAGGAGAATAACCTGTACCTGAAATACAAGGAGAATAACTTGTATCGCAAGGCGGGTGGTATAAACCATGTCTAAAAGAGGGCTTGTCTTGGGCCATAGAATTCAACATAGGGCAGAGGATGACCAAGCTGCAGAGGCCAACTGAGCAGAGAGGCCAACTGAGCATGTTTGTTGCTGTTCTAATCCACCTGGGCTGTATTGAAATCTAACAAGGAAGATGCTGAGGAAGTTAGAGGAAGCATTCAGGCTGATGGCACTCTGGGGGCTGTCAGTGAGTTTCAAGCAGTGGCCTTGAAGCACATGAGATGTGTTCAGTAGTCCCTAGCATATCTTCATATCATGTTGTTCTCTCGGCTTGCTGTATTTAAAGTTCTTTCTCTTGCAACAGTCTTCTGGAGAATTTTAACCAAACGATCCGACCTCCCATGGCTTCTCTCCTGCGCTTGAACCGTTGCGTGTCGTTTGGTTTCAAAGGAAGCTGGCGCGAGCAGCTCAGACTTGGTGTCAGAATGCTGTCCCCGAAATGGCTCCATTGAGCTCATCCTTAACGATCTACTCTCAGTTACCTAACTTCAATGCTATTTCCCCCCCCTCCGAGTGCATTAATGAATCCAATAAATAAAGCATCGTATCACCCCCATCCAGTACAGACATTAATTTTAGAACAAAACATTAATCAATTTAAATTTATGTACTAATGCAGACACAATCAATTTGAACTTCTTATGACAATTAACAAAGCTTTAGCTACATCCCTAAAACACACTGACCCATCAATTACGGTTTGCATCAAACTCATGCTAATGGTACTTCCCTCTCTTTCTTGGGCTGTCAGCGTCTACCTGATTGGTCAATTTCAATGCCGGAGATCAATTAATATAAATTAAACATGCAAGGAAAGATGGGTTAATATCATAAGTTCATTTAATTAATTGTGTTTGATTAAATGAGGTCCTTTCATTAGCCCTCTTAGCCACGAACCATATATACATCATAATCCTTTTACAAGCTCAGCCGCCCAGACATGGACCTGACATTGGGAGCATATTCAAATTACCAGCCGCTGCCATGCAAACCTCCCTGCATAATTAACAACTAAACGAGCTGCAGTCACTTAAGCTGAAAAGAAAACTGTTCACATCAACCTCTCTGATACTGTTTAAATTGAAGATGTCATGGGTAAAACAAAGGTGAACAGACAATGGTAATTAAAAATTAAAAAGGACAAGGGGGATTTGCTACTAATGGAAGCAAAGTGAAAAGAGGGCGAAGGGCTTGATTCTTAAAAGAAGAAGAAGAAGAAAATATTTATGCTGGTGTTAGGTTATTTGACTCATGGTCTTTGAAAAGAAGGCCAGTGTGGCTATTGTAGGCATGATTTAAAAGGGAAGGGATTGCTTACTCATGAGGACCATCCTGAATGTAGATGAGGTTGCAAGAAATGCATTCACAAAGGCAGAGCAGCTACCAGGCCTGGTTTAAACATTCTGGCCAATCTGCTATGGAATTTGGCACTAGCCATGTTAATTTGCTGGTCCTTTGGTTTGCTGGTATGCTGTTCTTCCTCCTTTGACCAAATGCCTTCCAGAGTCCATGCAGTTCAGAAAACCTGATTGTTACCTCCTCAAGTGACAGATGAGCAGCAATTATACCACAGCAGTCTGGCTATGGGAGAGCCCAGTTCCTCTAGTGATACTTGTATTGTCCATCTCTCAGACTTGTTACCCAGAGAAATTGTCTTCGAATGAATTTTTTGCCCAACCACAACATATCATTGAAATTTATACCTCAGATGAACTTTTCCCTTTATTCTAGATTACAAGATCCCTGAGATGAGTCTAAATAGTAGTAAAGAGGAAATGGCTAGGTCAGTCCCCTTTCAGATATTTCACACTACCGCTTTTTGGTTCCGTAATTTTCCCTGCTTACATCAGTTGGTCCTAAAGGTGGCATTTGTAGTTGTCTTAGGATGCCCTAGCTGAGAGCCTATCTGGACTTCATCAGGTGTGCTTCTAGCCACACAAGAAGAGTGTTTATCTTGTAGATGTATGAGTATGAGGGGTCTCTATGACTATGATCAATAGCAGGTCCAGAAACAAATCCCATTGGGTGGGCTTATTATAAGTTAGCTTCTACAGCATGGTCTTGGCTGAATCACTGAATCAGGCTATCCATTTGGGAATGAAAAATAAAATCAAAGACCTGGCATATGTTAAGTTACTGGTACAGATATTTCATAAGGGCCACTAAGAACAGGGTTCACTGGTCCCTCGGTATCTTCTGTGGCAAGCCCATCTGTGCAAACAAGTGACACAGTGCCTTGTTTACTCTTATCTGTCCTTAAGGAAATGACCTTGGGATACTGGGTAGCATAGTCCACCACAACCAGAATGTACTATAAACCTCAGGGTATCCATGGCAGAGGTCTGATGAAATATATGGCAGCCAGATTGAAAGTTTTTTTGAATTGGCGGCAATGCGACCAGTGGAGTCTTGGGGACCTCCCCAGATGATGGTCATGGGCAGATATGAGTTAAGCTCTCATGAGTTGAGGATACCCACCATATTACATTGTTCCTTCTGTAAGGCCTTCAGTGCTGTTTTGGCCCCTCATGTCAGATAGTAAACTAGAATGAATGCTTATTATTCCTTTATTCACTGGGTACCCTCATCCAGTCATTCAAATGGGTTGAGGAAAGGATTGATATTTTCCTCTAGACATAGTTTAGTTAGGAAGAACCATAATATACATCTCCTGTGTAGAAACCCTGCACTGGTGACCCATGATTTGTGGGTGGGGTGTTTCATCTGGTTCATGGGTCCCTCATCAGAATGATAGACGTAACTTGTTGTTCTGGGTAGCTGGTGCTAATCCTCTCTGGACCAAGATGGTACATGTCCAGCCAGGGTGGGAGCAGAAGACATCTGCTTTTAAACTCATAGCTGTGAGTATACACAGATGCAGTCTTATCAGTGCAGTGGAAGCTCCCACATTCTTTGCCACTTGTTGAAGTTTCTCATTCACCCTTCCTCTTCTGGGTAATGCCTGGCAGTGGGAGAGTCCGTAAGGACTCAAAGCTAAGAAGGGAGAGGTTATTGCAACTTGTTATTCCTTGCTCTCCATGGCCACAGGCCAGTCAGCTCCAGTCAATATAGTTACCACCTCACAAGCCTACTCATGTACTCCTTCTCCTGATCTGTCCCATCCCTGCCCACCTTAACTCAACTCTGCCCATCTGAGTGTAACAGGTTAGGCAGCCTGCTAGGCCATGCTCCCATTTGTCCAACTCTCATTTGCTGTCAACCTGACTGGAGCAGGGCTAGATGTTCAGTCTGCCATGGATTCTGCTGTGTCTGCCCAGCTGACACTGCTTGGCCAGACTGGGGCAGCTCCCTTCCTTTTACAGTGCCCACCAATGACATCACTGGCAGGTGTCAAGCTGTGGATTTACCCTGTGTTTGTTTGGTCAACACCTTGGGTTTGGCGACCACTGCTGCGACTTGCCCCTTATTGTCTTGTTATAAGTCCTAGGAGTTTTGTGCCACCTACTGGACAACATAGTCCTTCCCAATAAGAAGCTGTAGAGGCAGTTAGTAAGAACACAGGAGTGAATACTATTATTTAGTTAGTCTTACCTGGATACAGATCTGCTTTCCATCAGTACATCCGTATACTTGCAAATACATAGTTCTTTTAAAATTCAGAATTCGTTCTATTTTTCTCATACAGCTTTGTTGAAAGGACAATGACTCTGTAAGGATCTGCTCAAGAATTTACACCCACTTTGGGAAAAGGTAACAGGGAAGGGCAAACCAATAATAAATACTGTCACACTTTAGATCAGATGGGATTCATTAACAATGACACCCTTAGGTGCTGTAAATTAGGTAACAAAATGAACATAAGAAAAACAATCACACTGCATTGTGGGTATTGGTTCTTCTATTTTTGGCTTTTTCCATAAATAATGCAAAATTGGATTTTGCTGGGCCACTGCTCCTCCCAGTGATAATAACAGCAATAATAATAATTATATTATGTCATATACTCTAACCCCTTAGAAGGATCTTTCAGTGTAAAGTGGAAAAGAGGAACAGCTGGAAAGAAGGTATTACAATTGTGATTACCTATGATTTACCCGAGTCTCTACCTCATTGCCAGGTGCACACAGGTCCTTTATAGTTTATTACCTTATTTTATTACCTTCTGCAACTATATGAGAAAAGACTGAACATTCACTAGGAAAGATTCCTAGCACCATTTAGATATAAAGCAACACATTGAAAGTTTTTTAAAAAGAAGTTGAATTTATTTGGGTTAGATAATGAAATATTCCTGCTTATTCATTTTAGTACTTAAAGGTCCCTTATTTGTATATCTTTTTATTATTAAAATTACAGAGATGTGCATTGCAAGAAAGAATATCTATTAAACCTGATCATTTAAAAGTACAATAAAGTTCATAAAATATTTGACTAGCTGTACCAACCAAGCAACTGTGCTCACGCATGATGTGATGCTACCTGGAACCCATAGATGTCAAGGAGCCCCAAAAGGTCCATTAGGGATGGGTATGAACCAGGAAAATGTGGTTAGGTTCATGATTCGTGGCAAATGTTTGAACCAGATCCCAAACCAAACACAACTGGTTTCATATAAGCAGAATCAATTCTGGCAGAATGCCCCCCTAGCATAATAGGGACTCCACACTCACAGGTGACCTCCAGCTGACACTAAGTTTGAATTTAGGGAGTCTGAGTTACAGGGAAGTATTTTTTGGGAAAATGGGGATAATGTGGAAATGTCAGGCATAGCTCCAGTGTATGGAATAAACTCTGTGCAAGCTAGGGACATCAAACTCACCATGGACTTCCATGGGATGCCAACCCTTCTCCCCCAGGCCCAGGAGTCACCCACAGTCTCACAAACACCCTGCCAGCAATGAGAGTGATAGCGGATAGCTCTTGGAGCCATTGCAGACTCCTGAACAAAGCTCTGGGAAAGACCATGCAGAGCATCACCAGCAATGCAAGTGAAAAGTTGGCTTCAGGGCCCCGAGACATAAGGTCACCCCCTAGATGACTAAACATGAGATGATGTCCATGGACGTTGTGTCTTGCAGCCATGGAAGAGATTGGGCATGCACAGTGGTGGCATAAGAGGGATTTGGGGACTGGCTTTCTAAACATTTAAACAAATGGGAGACACCTCCCCAGGACCCAAATGCAGACAATGTCTTGCCCATTTAGAGAACAGAGAGAAAGAAAGGAGAGGGAGAATGAAAAGACTATCCAAACTCTAGAGCAAAGCCCTGGGGAAAGCCTTGGCCATGCTCAGCAATTATCTTGATGGTGGATGTTCCCCTGGATGGCCAACCCCCTTCCTCACCTGGGCCCAGGAGATACCCACACTGTTATGGGTGGTCTCTGTGTCCTGTTCACTCACTGCAGACAAGATGATAGCTGGGTATGGCCAGCCCTCTCTCCCCCGCTCTCAGTGGAAGTGGCTCAGTGCCACAACACTACAAAGACCAAGCTTAACAACATTAAAAACTGAAAGAAGACATTGAGGTGGGTCAGGACTGTGGGATAACAGAGAAAAGGGAGAGAGAAAGAGAGGATCAACCAAACTCCAGAACAAAGGCCTGAGAAAAGCTTTGGCCATGCATAGCTATCATCTTGGTAGTGGGCACTGCAGTCACCTTACCAGCATGAGTGAAAAGGAATGGCTCTGGATTAGAGCCTTGGAAGAAAGGAAAGAACCCCATACCTCTCTAAGCAATATTCTCCTACTTGAGCTCTAGCTTGCACCCAGTATGTCATGGCATTTGTGACTAGGAATTTACACTGGGAAGAAATATAGTACTTTTCAGATTCAAGTTTTCCTGAATCTGTATAACTCAAATTAACTGATTTCATAAAATGGAGGGCCCATATTCTATTCTGCCAGTGCTGAGGCAGCTGCACTATGGCCCAGATCAGGTTCAAGGTCTTGGTGTTGACCTTTAAGGTCCTTCACAGTCTGGGACTCACATTCTTGAGGAACCGCCTAGTGACCTATATCCCTGGCAGGGCACTGCATTGAACAAATTCTAATCTATTGACCATCTCTGGCCCTAGGGAGGCTCACCTGGCCTCAACCAGGGCTAAGGCCATTTCAGGCCTGGCCCCTACCTGGTGGAATGAGCTCCCAGGTAAGCTGCAGGCCCTCTGAGAGCTTTCTGATTTCCAGAGGGCCTGCAAATGGAACTGGAAGCCACTTGTACCTGTCAAGCTTTGGAAGGTCTATATTGGTTTTTCCAAGGCTGCAGAGAATTCCATCCCCTGGGAGTTTTTGCCATCAGTTCTGGGTTTTCTAGGAAACATTTCCATTTTCCAAAATGCCTGGAATACCCCTGAAGTTTAGACAGTGTTTGGCTAGCACATGAGCAGATGAACAACACTTCCTGGACCAGACCAAATTGGGCACAAATTTGACTTCCTGCGCTTGTTTGTGCCCATTCGTACTCTGGATCCCCATATGCAGCTGGATGACCTAGAGTCAGTCACATTTCTCTCAGAGTTCTCTCAGCCTCACCTATGTCACAGGGTGTCTGTTGTGAGGAGAGGAAGGGAAGGCGATCATAAGCCGCTTTGAGATTCTTTCAGGTAATAAAAAGCTACAGTTGCTACAGTTTACTGTGCAGTTTACAGTTGCTACAGTTTACCTTTGCTTAAACATTTTGATAAGTCTAATATATATATTAACATTTATATCAGACACTTCAGTTCTCTGAATGTCTAATTCTTTTGACTACTAAACAGTTCAATTGTTTCCCTCTATAAAAATGGAAGAGAATAATTATAATAATCTATTTCAATTGATCTCCTTTGGTTTATTGTGGAAGAATAAATGTGTTAATATAACATGTATGTTATGTGAAAAAAAGAGAAATTTCTAGATTTAAATAACTGGAACTCAATTTATGATTTGCTTTGCCTTTACCTGATTTTTTTTCCAGTAAAGGAAATCAATTGTAATTCATTGGACCAATATTTGTCTTTCTCCTTAAATTTTCAGTACTTTATCCACAAAAATTTCTTGCATTTATTTGTCTGAAATCATTGAACACATGATACTGTCATTGGTTTATCTAGTCAGTATTGTCTATTCTAACTGGCAGCTCTCCAGGGTCTCTGTTTTAGAGGGAGTTCAACTTTTTTTGATAGAAAACATGAAGATCCTTTAATATATTACTTTACATGATTTCACTTTTGGTATCTACCCATGGGTCCTATGCATTTGGGAGAAAGGCAGACCTAATAAGTAATTTTAAATAAACAAGTCTTTGTTTCATCTCTTGCTATAGGAAAAGGGGTCTTATAATGAATTTTATATAGGGTTATATCACAAACTCAAAGCCTCAGACCAGCCTTTCACAACTTTTTTACCATTGAGAAACCCCTGAAACATTCGTCAGACTTTGAGAAACTCCAGAAGTGGTGTGATGGTGCAGAATATGGTTCGGAAGCATAGCCCACCTGGGGCCCCTCCCCTCCCCACCCCCTCCAGGCCCATCATTGGCCATGGGAAGGGCAGGTCAACATGAGTGTACATGGTCATATCACCCAATAAATGTTTAACAAATTTTAAAAATATTTTAAAAATTAACTCCCACCCATTAGGGAAACCCTCTTCCAGTGCTGTCATGAAATCCTGGTTGAGAAAGCCTGCCTCAGACCATTAACCCTGGAGTGGCTTAAGATATCCTCCTGTGACTCTAGAAAGGTATCTGAAATTAATTTGGGGCGGTATTGGTCAGTGGTATTGGAGAGAATTATATCCTGGCAATCACAGAGGCTGAATAAAACAAAGTGCTTGCTTTGTGGCACATTAGAGAGAAAGGGACTTATGAGGCTTCTGAGAAGGAGAACTACAAGCAGTTTGCAACTAGCAGAATGGCTGTAAATAAAACAGTCAAATATTATGAGTCAGGTCCTACTTTTAACAAAGAGAGCAACACATGAACAGATGCTTAATTTACTTAATGGTGTCTCATGTCTTGTTACACTGTAGTACACATATTCAGTTTCAAAACCTAGGCTTTTTTGATATTCATTTACAAAGGCTTAACTAATCTGCTTCCTTTACTAACACATACATAATATGCCTAAGTATTGCTAATTCAGCATTGAAAAATAAATTACACTTTTAAGCCAATTAACCTTTATTCTGAAATGCAGCTATCAACCATCATCATGAGCACAAATACCCCGCTGACCCCGCTGTTGCCCTTGTCTTTTATAATCCATATAAAAATTTCACCTGATCAAGTTAATATTAAATCAGGCTGTTATTGATTCAAAGTTGCATCCCACAAATTGCTGTCAAAAAAGGCTTGTCCTGGATTTGTCTCTCATCATCAAACTGCCATATTGTAGAATGATTCAGGAGACAAGATGCCCCTCCCATTTGTATGTTGTTCCCAGCCAAAGACTCTGCCCCTGTGCAAGTGGGCAGATAGAAACAGTGGAGCACTTTCTACTTTATTGCCTCATATATACCACACTACGAGATAAGTTTTTACAACCAAGGCTGGAAAGATTTTGGGGCCTATCCTCATTGGAAGAAGAAGAAGAGTTGGTTCTTATATGCTGCTTTTCTCTACCCAAAAGAGGCTCAAAGTGGCTTTCAGTCACCTTCCCTTTCCTCTCCCCACAACACACACCCCGTGAGGTGGGTGAGACTTGAGAGAGCCCTGATATCACTGCTTGTTCAGAATAGTTTTATCAGTGCCATGGTGAGCCCAAGGTCACCCAGCTGGCTGCATGTGGGGGAGTGCAGAACCGGCATGCCAGATTAGAAGTCTGCACTCCTAACCACTACACTAAACTGGCTCATTGGTAAGATGAAAAAATGGCTGAGTGGATGTGAAATTTCAAATCACAGTTTAAACTGCTAAATTCTGCCATTAAACTACTTATTAACCTCAGAGGATAATATTTGTATGATTTCATGGTCTTTGTTTTATTGTTTTGCTGTTCACATATTTTATCAACTTTTAAATTATGTATACATATTACAGTTTGTGTTGGTTTCAATGACCATTAATCATAAAGATTAACTGATGGTATGTTGTTTCCAGCAGTCTTCAGCAGTTGCCCTGGATGTCTGCTGGAAGTCCAACTAGGATATGTTAGCTGTACATCCTCCTCAAAATCTGTATATAGGAACAGAAGTCATACATTTTAGAAATATTGCCTTGTATAACACTGAAATCCGCAACTGTGGAATGAACCATAAATGGAAATGCAAAGTAATTGAACAAAGACAATGAATCAATTGTCTCCTTCTGCTGAAGTTGTTTTCTTCTCCTCCATGGGTCTATGAAGCCAACAATTGTATATGACAGAACTGCTAGCTGAAGAAGCAACTTATCTGATGATCAGCTTTTGATCAAGAAAGGCTTAAGAGTTGCAAATCTGTAAACCGCTCTGGGAGTGGTAAAAATAAAAGACTAAGGGGTAGGTGGGGGAAAAAGGGGTGAGGCGAGTCCAGGATAAAAACTCGAAGGGGCCAATTGGGAGGGGCAAATGAATGAATGAATCAATGAATGAATGAAAAGTATGCTGCATTTGACCACATGTTACTGAAAACCATACAGTTATTTTGAAATATGAGTATTCTACTGCAGGGGTCCCCAACCTTTTGGCACATGGAGGCCGCATAAGCATGCCTAGTGCACGAAATGGGCCATATCTTAAACTAAAATGTAACAAACTTATTAACCTACTGAGGGTGATAGCAGCAGACAACCAGGTTAGAGGGCCACATAGAAAGAGGTCAGGGGACACATGCAGCCTGCAGACCTCAGGTTAGGGACCCCTGTTCTACTGCATAGACTTCCTTCTATAGTGTTTTGTGCCATTATGAGAATTAAACTGTGAAAATAGTATCTTAACCAAGTGTTCATATGATGTATCTGTACTCATGCTTCCTCATCAATTAATGTTACATAAAAAGAGCTCTGTGCTTTATGTTTGTTTTGTTTACCAAATTTCTGCATACGTTCTGCTTGAATTAAAGCTTCATCAAAGCAGATAACAAATGTTTGGCTCTATTTCAGTTGTTTCAATAAAAAAAAAATTTGATATCAAGCCAAACAGTATAATAAGGATGGTTTTTGTTTTTCCTAGGTTAAACTCTTGTTATTTGTTTGAAAACAATTGTCTGAGTATCTTGATATTGTTTCAAGAGTTAAAGGACATCTTCATCATTAGTTGCAAATCCCAGAGGTACTCTGCCCAGGTTAAACTCTTGTTATTTGTTTGAAAACAGTTGTTTGAGTATCTTGATATTGTTGCAAGAGTTAGACATCTTCATCATTAGTTGCAAATCCCAGAGGTACTCTACTCTCTTATATATTGTCTTCAATTCCATCAGCAGCCATGCTCATACAGACATAATAAAGTAGTCTTTATTATTCAATTTTCCAGTATACTGGATTCTGAACACAAAATATTTCATACACGTTATTCATATTTACATGTTTCATTATATGCTGAGGTTCTAACTTCATTTTTAGGTTATTAGTTATTAGGTTATGTTTCACTCCTGTTGTGTCTTATTGTTTGTTTCTGTATGCAACCTGTATCCCTGTTTCTTTCTTCATAGTGAGGCTATTTAATCCCTCACCACCCACAGCTGTTGTTACAGAATTTCCTTTTCCAGGTGCTGTCCATCACACATGCATATTGGCCATCTGGCTGGTGTACAAACTGACTTCTGCATTGGCAGATACCCTGCTGAATCTACTGGAAGCAGCAGCTGCCTGGACATTGCAGTACCCTGGGGTGCTTGTTCTTGGAGACTTCAATATCTATTCAGACCTTTTCAGAATCCGGACCTGGTGTCGTCCATGGCAACACTAGGTTTCTTGCAGTATGGTATTGGTCTCTCCTACCAAGCAGAACACACCTGGATTTGATATTTGGTGCTGAGGTAGAGGTTGATCTGATGGCTGTAAATAGAGTGCCACTTTGCTCTGAAGGCCCAGCTCTGAACACTACCTCCCCCTGTATAGTTGGAGGGCATATTTTTGCCCACCTGTGGAGACTTATGGATCCCATTGGTTTCCTGAATGCTCTGCAGGCTGCTATGCCTACCGATGGTTCAAGTAATGACCTAGCCGATGATTGGCAACAATGATTATTGACTGCCATTGATGAGATCACAGTCTGGTGTCCTCTCCACCTACACCTCAAGCTGTATACTGTGGAGCTAAGAAGAAGAAGCAGGAGCTGAGTCAGCTAGAGCAAGTTTGGTGGAATACTCATGATGAGGCATCAAGAACATGTTATAGCATGCTTATGGCCTATGGGATGGCAGTGAAAACAGCAAAGAAGGAGTACTTTACAGCTTCCACTGCATGCACTAGTTCATAGTTGGTCCAATTATTATTTAGAATAATTTGATCACTTACAACCCTGGATGAAGGGCACTCAAATTGACTCTTAGCTGTGAAGATTTTGCAAGCATTTTTGCAGATAAAATTTTAGTGCTCCACCATGACCTTCTCCCATATGTTGAGAAAGTCAATGAACTCGAGGTCCCTTTGATACTTTCAGGTGCCTCACCCAGGCCAATGTGGATACAATGCTTGCATTGGTGAGGCCAACTCTGTGTCCTCTGCTCCTTGTGGCTCATGAAAGCAGGCAAAGCATTCTGTCTCACACAGTAGCCAACTAGTTCCTCTGGAGCAGCGGTTCTCAACTGCTCTGAGTGGGTGATGCCAACTGCGGTAGTGGCAGGGTGGGCATGCACATGCACATGTGAGCATGAATGCTCATGAACGCATATGTGCAGACACACAATGGTCAGGCAGTGTAGAGGCAGCTATTGCCATGGCTCCTCTGCCGCTGGCCACCACCTGCCGCTTGTCAAGCGCAGACAAACTCACAAACAAACTTCTATGGAAAGAAAGCTTTAATTGGAAGTAGCTCTGTACACTATAACATTCGAAGTCAAGACTGCAAGCAGTTATCAATACATTTCTCCCGCCTAAACCCAAGCATTCCCAAGGGAGGGGGAAGACCCCTCACCCAGATGCCATCCCAGGCTTCCTGCCAAGGTGTTGAAGTTAGCATGGCCTTGGTCAGGCCGGCGCCTCGGGCTAGCAGATAAGATGTTTACAGGAACTAGGCAACATTGTTTCACAGCGGGAAGACTATGCAGTGTGAAAATGCAAGGATCAAAGGAGGGGGGGAATCAAAGGAAAACTATAAGCATTAGCATTCTGGTTACATGGGAAGGTTTCTGTAAAGGCACAACACTCCAAGATGGAGTCTCTTAGGTTCACTGGAAACTCAAACATGGCAGAGAGCAGGGACTGATCCTGACACTGCTGCCTGCAGCTGTCATCCACCACCGCTTGTGGTCGTGATGGCGGCATCCAACCTGGGGACTCCCCAGAAGGGGCCAGGCAACCCCAAATAAGGTCCCGACCCACAAGTTGGGAACCACTGCTCTGGAAGGTCAATGTTACAGTACAGAGGCTGATGAGGTCCTAATGTTGCCTCCTGGGTTAGAATTCAGCAGTTAACTGGCTCTGAAGGTTCTTGTCTAATGGTAACAATATTGAGGGTTACCTGGGATTTTGATTTCTATCAATATCTACATTGGAAAAATATGCTGAAATCTTTGTGAAAGTTGGTTAATTCGCACTGACCTCCCGGTCAGAGTGTAGAATGAGAAAATTGTATATTATAGCTACTAGTTTACAACAGCTCTTTCTTGGCTTTTTTTGAAAATAAACTATATATAAATGTTTACTTACATGCTATTAAAACACTCAAACATAAAGCTGTAACAGTTATTTTCTTCTGAGGTAAAACTGGTCTTTATGTACTTTCCCCCCTGTTTACATTGTTACAATTTGTTTCTGTTTCACTGTTTTCTTTTTGACATTCACAACACAGAAGCAGAGATTATTTTACATTTTCTGACTGACATTAACTTGAACAGAGAGACTCAATCTAGCTCATACTCTTTCACAGACAAAAGTCACCAAAAGCCACCAACTATCAAAGCTAACTGGATATGGAAATTTTCCATCATGCATCACTTCAGCATCTGTGAATGTGCAAGCAAGGATGCAAGAACAAGAAGTCCAACAAAGGTGGAGGTTCTTGTCAGTCACTATGTCCACTGATAGACCTCAAATCCTCCTCAAATCTATTTAATGCCCCTTCAAAGCTGTCTATTCCTGTGGTCATCACTATGTCATCTGACAGCAAATTCCACATTTTAATCACTCTTATGTGTAAATAAGTATTTCCTTTTGTTTGTCTTGGATCTACTGGAGGGTCAGTTTCATTGGATGCCTACAATTCTAGTATTTGAGTGAGAAAAATTTATCCTTGTTAATTTTATAAACTATCATGTCCTCCCTTAGTTGTCTCTTTGATAAGCTTATAAGCCCCAGACTTTTTACCGTTGCCTCATAGGGAAGGTGCTCAAACAGCTCTCTCTTATAGATCATTTGGCCGTTTCACTTAGAAGTTGCCTATTTCTATAATCTGGTTAGTGCCAGAATAGGAGACATAATGCTTAAACCTAGACTTTAAATACAATTCAGGAGCAATTAGATATTTTATGCAAAGTAGAAATGCTATAGAATATTTTAAATATTCCAGGGAGACATCTTGTGCACTATATTGTTCCATAACAAAATCAGAGACCAGTGGCACAATTAAGATTAACAAAGATGTATTCAAAGTGTGAGCTTTTGAGTGCAAATCACAATTAAAACTATTAAGAATTATCAGCATCAGCAATTTGTTCCAGGAGTGGAATCAATTAAACAAGGTGTCGGAAGGCAGGAGGAACAGGAGAGATGGGACAGGAAGGAAGTCCAGTAGTTTTTGGAGATGTAATTTTCTGGTTGGCCTCAACCATTATCCCAGTGGAATAGCTCTGTCTTGCAAGCACTGCAGAACTTAATCAGCATGGTGGTGGTGGTGGTGGTGTGTGTGTTTTATAAGAACCTGTCTTCAGGTTTTTCCTCTTAAGAAAGGATATAAGCTGATGATACTGCCATTTGTTAATGAAAAATGTAAAACTATACATAAAAATCTAGCTGAATTTTCTTAGTATTAATTTTAATATTCTTTTTTTGTTTGTTTTTTTTCTGACAGAGCATTCTGGAGCACTGCATCAGTGTCATCAGAAATGGTCCATTTCATTCATTGAGTAACGATTTTCATTTTGCTTCTGAAGCACCTACACATGACTTTCTTTGCAAAACATCTTTTGAAGCACAGTGAAAGTGTCCTGCCTATCTGTATAAAGCCAACCAGTCTGAGCTGCTGCAGTGAAGATTGTGCAGATTAACAGGAAACCTCACCTGCTGAAAGTTCTCCCCTAGTATTAGTTTCCTTCCAAAACTATCTTATTTTAAAAGAAAAACTTTCCAACTCCTGAAAACAGAGAATATCATTGGCTTAAAGTTTGTAAGTATTAGGACAGTGACTTGTAACTACATCATGTCAATCCTTATCGATGCCTTATTCAATACTTTGCAACTCATCCTGTTTCTTCTTTTAAAACACACCATAAATTTGGAAAGCCGTATTCCCCTTCTTCAAAAAAGAAACACTCTAGAGACAGATTTTGCATTAAGAAAGCTAAACAACTACATATTGGGTATCCTACCTAGTGATTTCTGGGTTTTTTTATTCACCTTTGGGAGGAAGAGTCTCCCTTTTCCAGAAAAGATATCTTCTGAGAAGATAAAGCATTATGAGTCAAGGGTACTCAGGGATAGAGCAGGCTTCAAGAGGAGATTAGGTCATGGCAAAGTTTCTGTTTATGCTGCAATAAAAAAGCAAAAACTTGCAATCTGAAACAGGTAACAAAATACAGTATAAGAGCTATGAGGGCCCCAGATACCAAAACAGCACAAACAGAACCACTAGTAACAGAATTATGTTGTCAATCTGAGAGCACCCAGGTCAAAACAAGTTTTTACCCTTCTGTCATGTTCTTCCACTATTCTCATATCAGATATTTAAGGTAAAGAGCCTATATACAATAATAATTTTAAAGCCCCCAAAGTGAAGAAAAGACTATTAATATGGCTAGAATCCCTGCAAGTTGAAAACATGTCTACTTTCTGCCAGAGATTTGTACTACTGATCCCATAAAGGTTAAGAAATCTTGTTGGATAATTCAAAATTACAACAGAACCATTTTTCATTCAGTTTGGACTCTACCAGTTAGGGCCAAGCAGTGCAGTGTGCACTCTGCCATTGAGGTCCAATCAGTTCAAATTGCGCTCTGCCAATTGGGGCCAATCAAATTGCATTCTACCAGTTAGGGCCAATCAGTGCAATTTGCACTCTGCCAGTGAGGTCCAATTGTTTAAATTACACTCTGCCAGCTCAAATTGCTCTCTACCAATAAGGGCCAAGCAGTGCAAATTGTACTCTGCCAATTAGGGCCAATCAGTTCAAATTGCTCTCTACCAATTAGGGCCAAGCAGTGCAAATTGCACTCTGTCAATGAGGGCCAAGCATTCCTTAAAGCTGGCTGTTTGAGTATCATCCATTCACACAGGTCATTAATTAGATGACGAGGCATTTGCCTATGTATACTAGATCTCCAAAGTGTCCTCTTTCAAACTGAAGGTGTTGGTCAAACACCAGTTGTCTGGCCATCATACTTTAAAGGCCATGTCATTCCTTAATTTTCTCATCATGACCATGATGTTTCAAACTAGTTGGTATATGCAATATCTATAAATGTAACCATGATGAGAATCTCACCTACTGGGTTTGTCCGCACAAAATTTCATAATGAGGCTAATTTCCAGTGATTGCCAATTAGCCCAATTAGAATTTAGTGTAGTCTTAATATCATTAAAATCTCATTATAAAATTTTAAACAATTTAAAAAATATTAAACATAATAGACCATCTATACACTATATACAATTTGTAATTTAATATTTCAGAATAATCAGTGGGTGCAGTCAAATTGTGTTACTCTGTATTCGCCACTTTTATTACTGTGCTATTTATTACCATAGACTGCACCTCGACTCATGAATGACTGAATCATATCTACTGAACTCTGTAGGGTCCTTGTACTAATTTTCTAAGCAATATTTTTCTTCTGGTTTCCTGGGATATCCAAAATGTCCACTACTGTATAATCGTCCTCTGGCAACCTACCTTGAGCTCCCACAAGAAAGCCATAGACTTCCATGTCTTCAGTGTTGGACAGTAATTGTACCTGTTCTTCCAGCTCTCAGTAATATCTTGTCTTCTCTCTATCTGCCTCACTTAATCCTTCTTTCCTGTACTCAGACTGAACAGTGATATCCACTACTATTGTCTTTCTATGCTGTGCAAAAAACAAATATGGCTTTTGCAATTCTCCATCTATATTCCAAAATGGTGTTCATGATGGATTATCCAGTGCTGCTTCTTATCCTCATTTGCCAAAAATATCACAGATTTGATTTTCCCTGTTGAACCATCTCTTGAAGGGCAAGGCATTGACCTGAAATGCGGGAACATGACTCGTATCTTGCCAGGCATTTTATACAGCTTCTATTCTATTTCTTGATTTCTCTACCAAGAAACTCTCTTGTAGGGATCATATTAGATCTCAACTTCAAACCTGTTAAAAACTTTCAAAAATCTATTCCTACCCATAATCCGTTACCAATAACATCATCTTTAAACATCTCCATTCAGCTATCCTGACAGACTAATAATATCCATCTTTCAAATTCTAAATCTGTATATTTTCAGGGCCTTAGTAATTTCTCTTTTAACTCATTCTTTATGCCACATACTATCTTCATCAATCTCTTTATCTTCACCCACTATCCTCTTCCATAAATCCAGTACTTCTGGAAGTTCTCCTAATTCTATCCATAACTCCATATTTATCCTGCATTTTCCCAATTCTACACACTTCCTCCATCACATCACTATTCACTTGAGAGGTTCTATGCTTAGTCAATCTCATCCTAGTCACAACCTTTTCCAAACAAGCTATTCCAAGACCTCCAAATTGCAAGCGGCAATTTAATAAATCATTGGTTGCCAACTCTGGCAAATCATCTCTTTAAACAGACTCGAATTCCATCATCAGGGTTGTCTTGCTAATCTCACAACATGCTTTGAGACATAGTATTCTGGGAATAACAAAATCCTTCACACATTCTACCTTCTGTTTAGGCTTTAAAGAAGCCCTCTCACTTTTCTTCAACCAGTCATCTACCTGTTCAATAACACTTCCTCTAACTAATTTTTTCCATAGAGAAATCTGTATCCCAAGATACTTTCAGTCTCTTTTGGATCAATCATGTGAAGCTTCTCTCCAATTCTCCAAATTGGACAGTCGTTCACAACAAAAAATCTTACTACTCAAGCTGATATAAAATTCTTGGCATTTTAAAGGTTGCATCCATAATCCAGTGGTCATACAAAAATAATTTACTATCTTGATTCTTTGTTCCATAGATTCCCAATCTTTGTTCACTAGGTCATCAACAAAATCTAATGCCAATAAGCTCCTGGATCCTAATTTTTATTCAGTTTCTAATTTTTCAAGTTTGTTAATCAATGAATCCATAGTGATTTTGAACAGTATTGGGGCAATGGGACTCCTTGCTTAACTCCAACCTTAAGACTGCAACCTAATAACCTGTGTCCTTTTATCCTTCATTTGGAACCCTGTGCTAGTTCCTTCCATTGTACTTCCTATTAATCCTATTATATGAACATCTAATCCTCTATTTCTTAAGGTTTATAAGACATAGTCATGCGACACTGTTTCAAAGGCCTTTGCAATAACTACACATCTTCACATCCTTCATAACACCGCTTAATACTTCCAGATTTTCTGAGCAGCTCAAAGAAGGTCTAAATCCTCATTGCTTAAGATTAATAGGGCATGCTTTCTGCCATTTTGCAGTTAAAATTCTAGGAAACAATTTAAGTACCACAGAACCAATTGTGAGCAGATACCAATTTCCAATTTCTAACAAATCCTTCTCATCAGTAATCCTTAGGAATTAATATTGATATATACTATCTAACCACTGGGAGAATAAAACCCATAAATTAACCATACATTAAACAATTCACTTAATCTCCTCCCCACAGGGTCCATTCTTTTCAGACTAGATATCATAATTCCACCGGGTAGTGCCACACTTTTTTCCTGTATGCCTTCTAAATTTTTCCAGATCTCTCCAGAAGAAATCAAATCTCTAAAACAATAATATCCATCCTAAGTGCAGTTCTTCTAGGTCCATTGAAGTCGGTGAATCAGCTGCACTCTACCAAACAAAATAAAACAAAAGAGACTCAATGATTTCCTAAGGATGGTTACCACGCAACAGTGAAAACAGAGCAAACTAACACATATGACGTGGTTTAGCATAAATGAAAGAGTGCCTTCCCCTACAGGAGACCGGTTGAGGCTGGAAGGAGAAACCTACTGTGCTATACAGCCATCCCATCAGTGAAATATATAAAGTTATCCTGGCCATATGCAAAGAGTAAATAATGTACTGCAACCTTTCTCAACTTTTTTACCATTGAGAAACCCCTGAGACATTCTTCAGGTTTTGATAAAACCAAGAGATCATGCACAATATGGCTGGGAAATGTAGCCGTATACACATACACACGGGACACCTCCCCTTACCACCCGCTCCAGGCCCATAATTGACCATTCTGGGGGTAGGGGGTTGACATGACCAACTATGGTCATAGTATCCAATACATGTTTAACAAATTTAAAATATTTATTTGTTTTATTATTTATTTTACAATTTACATAGTGCCACTCACGAGGGTTTGTCTTGTGGTGGTTCAAAAAGTCCGATAAAATACAATAAAATCCCCATAAAACCCCAAGGACTTTAACAACAATGACAACAAACAACAGATTGCGGCACTTAAAAAAAAAAATCAGCCCCAGATACTTCCAGTGCGGCTGTACAGCCAATGGGCCCCACTGATAGTCCTTAGGAGGGATGACCCGGGGGGTCTAGCTGTTAATATAAATTATACTAAATTACAATTAAATAACTCCCATTCATTTGGGAAACCTTTTCAGGGCCATCAGGAAACGGCAGGATTTCACAAACCCCTGGTTGAGATAGTGTGGTATACCACAGCACCCTTCAGCTATCAAGCTGAGAACATCAATGGTTTCCCACAAACACACACCCTTTTCTTTGCTTCTGGGAACAGGATTGGGTCTGCCCAGCATGTGTTGAGCAGGATTGTATTATATATTTGGTTCTATTTTTTGTAATGAGTTTATTCATTTATATTGCCATGAAATTGAATATGATGGGCAGGTAGCTTAGAAATGAAGACACATTTTTCCATGGCATGTTATATCATATATATTTTGTGTTAATCACAAAATGAGACAACCAATTACAGTCTTAGCTCTTTAAGTTTATAGGATTTTATCTCAATCTTAGAATTAGAATTAGAATTAGAATTAGATTTGTGCTGCACAGCTACAGCCACTCCACTGAATAACTTATATTTGCTAATTTTTATAAAGAAAATACTGCAGCCATTACATTTGTAATGAAGGAGAAAGATAAATATTATGTTTTCACTAAAGAGACACTGGAAACTGTTGATGTTTTCTGAAGCCATATGGTGTAGAATAACTAAAGGGCTCGTAAATATATGGTTAGTTATAGAGAAAAGTAATTGTTAAATATATTTTCTTATCCTCGGGTTATCTGTGTCAGCCTTACAAAAAATTGCTTTAAAGTTGTTGGCATTGAGACTCTGCCTCTGCCATAGATATTCTGGATTCTAAACTGATAACCAAATGTTCTTGTTTTGTAGAAAAATCCAGGAATTCTGACGATAGGAGAGCAATAAGAAAACTGCAAATTCTGGCAACCATCATGCCCTTTTGTTTTCAGATATTATAATGGTAACCTAAAGAATCTAGGCTTTTCTGTTTATGAAAAAGACGACTAAAGGAGTTAGAAATGTGCTAGAAGTTTATATTATTATCCAGTGATTGTGTCACTAGTGATATGGGAATGCTCTGGTTTTGGGGCAAAAATGCTATGGTAGAATTTTATCATACAGTTTTTGTCCAAGTACCGGAGCATTTCTGTGTCACTGGAACTGTGATGATGCCACTTCTGGGAGTGCACAAGTAAAGGAAGCTGATTTGTGGTAACTAGTACCTGGGTTTCAGGAGACATGGACACCAGGCAGAACCTTAATTCGATACATGGAAGGAAAGCTGGGAGCCTGGCCATTTGGTTGAATAACTCTGCACTTGACCAGCTGGGTGCCAATATATTTTGGAGCTGTGTGAAATAACCCTTTGGTTATTTAACAATAACAGTTGGGTGAGCCAGGAAAATATTGTGTTGCTGGGCAGAAACTTGGGGAAAATCACTGGTGCCTGGATGCTTTGAAGGTACATGGTACAGGGCCTGTGGGGCTTTCCCCCCATACCAAGGAAGTTTTCTGACCTATTAAATATTAATACAGAACAGCTGCCACAAAATATTGTCGCAGAAGTGTTATAGATTACCCAGTGTCTCTTTATAAGCATGCAAACAAATTATTCTATCTCTCAGGCCTCTACTGGTTCCTTCATGAGGTAAGAACATTTTTGTTTCACAATTTTAGACTCTCTTGTTATATTATCTTTAAACAAAATGACATTTAGGTTGCCATAGTTGACTTATTCATTCATCTTCCCTATTCTGTTTCACTAAGCAGAGTTTAACTGAAGGACAATAGAGAATATTGGGAAATACTTTATATTTGTCTGATTAAATATGCCAGAATTTGAAAAATACGGTGGGGGGGGGGGGTTTGTTGTAGACCCCTACTCTGTACCATAACAACATTACAAACCACGATGCTACACAGCTCTTGCAACTTAGAGTCCCACTTAACATCAAAATCGCAAGATGTCAGAGTCCCACTGTATACTGCATTGGTCAAGCCCCACCTGGAGTACTGTGTGCAGTTCTAGAGGCTTCATTTCAAAAAGGACATGGACAAAATTGAGAGGGTTCAGAGGAGTGTGATGAGAATGATCTGGGGCCTGGAGACCAAGCCCTAAGAGGAAAGGCAGAGGGACTTGGGAATGTTTAGCCAGGAGGAGAAGAGGAGACAGGACATGACTGTTCTCTTTAGGCATTTGTAAGGTTGTCACTTAGAGGAGGGCAGGGAAAGGTTCCTATTGGCAGCAGAGGATAGGACCTGCAATAATAGGTTTAACCTACATCGGCTAGATATCAGGAGAATTTTTTTCACACTCAAGTATAGTTCAGCAGTGGAATCGACTGCCTAAGTAGGTGGTGAGCTCCCCCACACTGACAGTCTTCAAGCAGCGGCTGGACAGATACTTATCCCGGATGCTTTAGGCTGATCCTGCATTGAGTAGGGGGTTGGAATAAATAGCCTGTTCATTTCCTCCAATAAAAACCTTTCCTGTTGATAACTGCCTGGTTATTGTTATAGAGACAAATTCTTGTATACTTAGGTGGAGATCCCAGTTACCCACCCCTCTCTCCATAGAATCATAGAATTGGAAAGGGCCATACAGACCATCTAGTCCAACCCCCTGCTCAACACAGGATCATCTCCAAATTAATTTCTCCAAATTAAGCAAAGACTTGGATAACAGTATGAATTGTGGCTCTTACTATTATGTATGTTGATATAGTCCTGTATTATTTGCTATATTTCTACTGTCCATTATAGATTGGGACTTCCTTAACTTACCCTCACATTGCAACCAAAGACAATCACTGAAATGTTACTTATAGACAATTTACACACTGGGAACTTCACTGCCCCAGCTCCCATGCAGGACCACAAATTGGGGGCGGATGAGGTGCACCAGGCCAAATGCTCCCCCATGTGGGTTCAGGAAGAGGTGGGGCAACCTGCCACGACTTAAACTCCAGCATGCAGCCCGGCATGAAACCTCCGGTGCATAAACGGTGGCAGGCAACATACAGAAACAACATGAAACAGAAGTTGGAGGTGTGAAACAGGAGAGAGGAATTGATACAAATTACCTTCTCTTTGGTTAGCAGGAATTTTCCATGATATCCAACCTACAGCATTAAACAAACAAGAAGGATCCATCTGTACAATACACAGGTAGAGATTTCTGTGTGCTTTTTAAAGAATCAGGGTAGCTGTCTACATAAAACAGGAAAATACATATGCAGATGTTGATCAGTATTGAAGAGAATGAGGAAATTGGGCCTTTAAGTTTCAATTAAAGTCCAAAATGGGACAAGATATTGGGTTCTCCCAAATGGCATTTGAACTTTGACCTTCTGAAGTTCAAGATTTTTGTGAATGCATCCATACTCCTGTAGAATTTTTAATTCAGTACGATATTTACATAGATAGAAAGCCAACCTCTAAAGTTTGGTGTAATCCGTATGCAGACTGTTTCACCAAATAAATTGGATTACCCTCACTATTGCGTTTACATATACAGTATTTAAAAGCCTTTACATTTCAACTACTTTCTTGGAATAAGAATATTAAGCCCATTAAAGTTCAAAACACCTATTTAGAACCCACTCAAGTATTAAGATTCTGTTTTTCCCTTTGAATCACAGTCTTTTGATATATTTAAAAGAAAACCCACCTAGCACTATTACTTCCAATCCTAAAAGAGCTGGCATGTTATATAGAATTCACTGGAGCATGCCTTTCTTTCGAGCTTTGTAAGTAATCACTGTGCTGCACTTTTTGTATTAAAAACTCTGGACTTCTAACCTATAAAAACATGTGAAAGCTCATTTTAGTGAGGATTGGATTCCCTTGATTGTTTTGGAATGGCCATTTGTGAACTCAAAAGTGAGGAAAAGGAAAATTTCTCTCTTTCTAAAACTGCCCAAATCCATGAAATGAAATAAATCTGACAGGAAGGGAAAAGAAAAACTTCACATCATTATATTTTGACAAGAGTAGTCCAAACCTTTTTGGGTTTTGTTCTGGTTTATATGATCCTTGTCACAAAACAATATTAGTGCCCTATAGATTTATTCATAAATATCTTGTTTTATAATACAGAAATACTATGCTATAGAGCAGTGGTTCTCAACCTGGGGGTCAGGCACACTTTGGGGGTCGAATGACCCTTTCACAGGGGTCATGGTAGGGCAAGCAGCTTGGCTGGGGGGGGGTGCCATACACACAACAGCCTTGCAGGGTAGATTGAGATAGAGCGTTCATCTATCTGGAGCAGTGGAAAAGAGCGAGATCGGCAAAACTGAACTGAGAAACCCCGGAAAAGAAACAGTTTATATACAGTCATGAACAATGGATCTTCATGCCATTGGTCAGTTTTGGTTTAATTTATGTGAAAGAACACTTGCAAATTTTATGGCTGGGGGTCACCACAACATGAGGAACTGTATTAAAGGGTCGCAGCATTAGGAAGGTTGAGAACCACTGTTATAGAGAGTCAGTGCAATCTTCTAATCCTATTGACCTTCGTGGATATAGAAGGGTGCAATTTTGTTAATCATTGTACAGTCAGAGTCAAGAATAATCATCAAAGATTATGACATAATATTTCTGAATGTAAGATACAGAGCTTGGCATATTCATTGTTCAGTATTCCTAGGGTTGCCAGGTCCTTCCAGCAGGGGATGGGGAAGACTTACCAGGAGAGGGAGGGAGGCCCAGATGATGTCACCATCAATGTGGTAAAGCTACTTCTGGGGTGTACCAGAAGTTATATTATCATATGCGATGTTGCAGGGATGGTCTGGTATTTGAGCAAAAACTCTATGGTAAAAATGGCTTCTACCATAGAGTTTTGTCCAAATACTAGAGCATGGTTTTGTGAAGCCATATGTGTGTGTGTGCATTAAACATTTATTTGGTGATGCCCATCCACCCCTCACAAAATGGTCAATGAGGGGACTAGAGGGGGTAGGAAGGGAAGGTACATGTTGGGTGTGTATACAGCTATGCTTCCCAACTGTATTCTGAATGATCATGCCACTGCTAGGGTTTGTCAGAGCCTGAGGAATGTTTCAGGGGGTTCTCAACAGTAAAAATCTTGAGAAACACTGTTCAAGAGCAACACCAGATAGTGCTAGCATGATGTTGTCACTTTGTGCGCACAATGGATGTGACATTGTCACATCGCTGGCAACATCACCTGGGCCTTTTCATTTCTTCTACTAAGTTCCCCCCAATAGCCAATTAGCTGGTGTTGTGGGAACAAGGCCATCTTAATCCCCACAGTGGATTAAGATACCACTGGGAGGCAAAAGATCTCTCTTCCAAATTCATTAAATTCATTAAAAAGTTATTATATGTAGCTCTTTATCACACATAACAGAGGTAGCAGCATGCAACCACTTATCTTAGCATGAGGAACAGGCAGACTGACAAGGCAAGGACATTTGGTGGCCAAAGGAAGGAAGGCATCTGGACAGACAGAAAGCAGTTGGAGGAATTTGAAGTAGGTTTGCTTGGACCTAGGATAAGGTTTGGAAAGGAACAAGCAAGCAGGGGAGTGCAGACTTAAATGTTCTATGCAAACGTTCTAAAATGTTTTATGTAAACCGCCCAGAGCCATAGGGAAGGGCGGTATAAAAATCTAAATAAATAAATAAATGGGAAATTTGTCATAACAGAGCAGGCATTGGGAAGACAGCAAAGTCCTACCCCATATCCTTCAGGACTGGAGTATTTCACAAATGTATTCATCCTAGTGGCTTTATCTTGCAGGAACCCAAGAAAGCCCAGGGCATCTCTCTCCCTCTCTCCCTTCCATTTAAGGAACAGTATTCATGCCCTTATTTGGAAAACACTGGCTGCCTTGTAAAAGTGAAACCAGTGGACTCTGAGAAAAGCAAAGCTACAATAACAAAAGAATGAAAAGGAAACAAAAATGGAAGAAAATGTTTTCCTCATAATCTGTACAGATAAGGAATTTGCTACATTTTTGTATGTACTGTAATTAAGAAACACCCATTTTTTGCATTTATTGTAATTAATAATGAAATAAATCCACAAGTCTTCTTCTGTTATCCATGCTACATACTCCTAGTATCTTAAAAGTAAGTATATCTTGATATGAGAAACTACATGCCCAACATGGATTCTTGTTGTTCTTGCCTCATAGCCTCAGGTGACATTCCCATGGTTAGATAATATTCTTCACTTGCAGTCATATCCTAAGTAGAGTTACCCCTCTCTATATTAATGGAAATCAATAGGCTTATAAGGGTGTAGCTGGGTTTAGGATTGTAATGTTACATACAGCTTCTTGTGTTGCTACATTACTTTTTAATTAATAAACATACAACATATATGGAATGTGAATTAACCATGAAGAACAATATTCTCAACATCTTCTATTGTTTCCCAAAACATTTCTGGATTGTTGTTGTTGTTGTTTTCTTGTTCTTCCTGAAAATAGTGAGATGATCCCACAATCATTAAGGACAAGCAAATCTAATTCAGCTATGAGTAATGTTTCTTGGATGGCATTATCCTTATTCCAAGCACTTTGTATCTATGCAGACTACCTGTGCACTCACAATGTTGTCAGAAGTTAAGGTGTTTCTGCAGACTATTTTTAATAACAAATACCACTTGCCTTCCATTTTGTCTCAGAGACAAAGTTCTTTTATACAATTAATTTTAGTTTTGTCACCTCTAAGGGGATTGCCACTAGAACAAAGCCAGGGAGGACAAAGTGTCAGGCAAGGGATGGGGTCAAGAGGTCAGAGAGGCATCATTCTATCATAATTTATCTGATTATCTGTGCATAGGAATTCCATTTCTCTGGCCTGTCACTCCTCTTTCTGGAATTTCTCCCCCCCCCCCCAATGTTTAACAGAAAGTACACATTTAAAGACATTTACATTCATACATTACTTTATTTGTATGCCATTTTACACAGTATGTTTGTTTGACTATGCAAGCATTACTGCCCATCTCCAGGTTTGTTCTTGTATGGATGGATAAAATACTAGCAGTCATGAATGTAATCACCAGCAATTCTTATGATTACAGTGGCTTGTCTTCTTGTGTAGTAAATCAGCTTTGTTATCATGCCTGTGAGCCAGTGTTTTAAAGTAGCTGGAGCTTAGGATTTGCATGTGAGAAAATCCTGTTTTATTTTCCATATACCTACACAATCCATTGGTTAAAAGCTTGGGCTTAGTCTAGAAGCGGCCTCTAAAGTTACAATGGTACTAATAGTGTTACCAACCTCCAGATGTAATTTAGAGATATCCTGAATTACCATAGATCTCCAGGCTATGGAGGTAAGTTCCTTTAGAGAAAATGGCTGCTTTTGACTGCAGACTATGTGGCATTACGCTCTGCTAATGTCACTTTCTTCCCCTACTCTTCTGTACCAAAGTCTTTAGGAATTTTGCAGCCCAAAGTTGGCAACATTATGACACAAATTCTAAGTACCTTTTCTGCACATTTCCCTGAAATGCTGTAGAAGACTTTC
>NC_135377.1:58797144-58802144 GCF_049243985.1 Paroedura picta | reverse complement strand
GAATTGCCAACTGACCAGTTTTGTATTAACAGAACTGGTATTTTTTCCTTTTGGTTGACTTCCAGAAATGGATTATTTTTTTTTTTATAATGTTGGGAATAGGAGAGCAGCCAAGTATTTTTGTTTTCTTTTCAAGTTCAATGTCTTTTAAGGTGAAGGAATCGCACTGTTTTTAAGAGGCTCACTTGCTACCAATTTTTCCTTTATTTTTATTATTACAAAAGCAGCTTCTCTATCACAGCTGTCTTTATCTGCTTCTTCATGCTTCCCCCCACACATCTGTCTCCTAAGCTAGAAAAATGGTAGTAAGGGTAGAAATAAATTGAGAGAGAATTGGGGGAGGGGGGGGGAGAGGAATAAGGAAAGCGAACTCAACACCAATGTAAAAAGTACTGGGTTTTGACTTTGTTTCAATGACATAAAATATAAAAATAAGCCCATGGGGACAATATTCCAAAGAATGGTTTTGAAAATTTAAAACTGGACAAGAGACAATACATTCCCCTCCCCAACCCCCCAATAAATTATCCCCTGGTATTTTACAACCAGACTGAAATATGCGCTTTGTTTTTACAAATCAAAAATTTCACAGAGGAATTTCTAAGGCTTATTGATGACATCAAGATATTTTCAAAACCTGCTTGTTATACAGAGAACAGCAAGATTCAAGTGGCTAGCCATGTTGGTCTGAAGCAGCAGAACAAATGAGTCCATGGGCACCTTTAACACAAAGCTTTATTCAAGGTGTGAGCTTTCATGTGCACACACACTGCCTCATATAGAATCATAGAATAACAGTTGGAAGGGACATCCTGGGTCATCTAGTCCAATATAGGTGCCTGAAACAGAAAACTCAAATGGCAATTCCCATCTCATTCCCCTACCAGTGGTCAAAACTAAATAAATGACAAGCCGCACCCTTTGGGCTGGATCCAGATGACATTTTCCACTAATGGAAGGCAGTTCCATTGTGAAACCATCCTTGCCTCTCTGCCATTCAGTGCAGTCCACTGATGCACCCCCATCCCCAATGTTGCTCCTGTGGAACAGGGGACCCTCAAGAAGGGCAATTTGTTAGTCAAAAGTTTAGTCTGAATCCAACTCTTTAATATCTCCCCCCCAAAAAAAAAAATCTGGCACCTGAGGCAGTTTGACTCATCATGGGTCTAACAGGACCTGTCTCACCATTCTAAATACAGTTTATATAAATGTAATGCATAACTCTGTTTGAACAGAAATCATTTTACACCTATTCATTAGTGTACCAGAACATTACAGCTGATTTGCCACGTGGTCTGGCAGTGAAAGCTGATTACAGTCACTCCACTGGTACACTTAGTGGAGTGCTGCTATGGATCAGCTATGTCCAGAAACTGTGGGGTAGCAAGACTCAGATGCCAGACTAGATTTTTTCCCCAGATAAGCCCTAAAGAAGATGGAGTCATCTTATATTCACGTACAAATTACAAATGTGTCCAGTTAAGAATGGTATTCAAGATTTTTAGGGATCATCTTACATTCAAGGTCAACTAGACAAAATGGGAATCCCTGAGTTCATGCCAGGGATGAAACTGGGAACTGTGTGTGGGGGGGGGGAGGAGGGGGCTGATTTAGATCATTGTAGATGGAGGGGATATGGTACTTAGGGGCATCTGGCCAAATATCATTTCATATCACAAAAATGGTGCAAGGGGGAAGGCAGGATCCCCGCTTCCATCTGCGTTTCATTGGTCCCAATTACACTATATTAAAGGGTTCCGTGTGGAGACAAACTCTCTAAAATTGTGGTGCACCCCCAGGGCAAGCTTGGGGATGCCCATCTTATCTAATTTGGCCCTCAGACAAGACAACTTAAAGTTTGAACCAAAGAGAAGACAAAAGTATTTTCCTATCTCTCTGAGCCCTTCTGTAAGTAAGAGCAATCGGTCTTTGGAAGCAGGGTAATAGGCAAGCAGGGTGATTTGCAGTTCAGATGTTGAGTATGAATTTATATGCCATGTGTGTTACCAATCTGTGTGAGACCACTTGGTTTATAAATCATGAAATATTGGCTACTATGATAGTCAAATCGGTTCTGTTATCTTCTTTGGAGAGCCATGTTTGGTAGGAGTTTAAGTCAATATAGGTAAAGTGGTCTTTTACTATTACCTGATAATAAACATCATTAATTATCCTGTCAAGCTGCCCTTTGTTTATCTGAAGGTCAGAATGGAAGCCTTTTCTCCCATTAAATGTAATGATGCTAAACACTTCAGGTGGTTTCTAGGTCTGATCAACATGTGCATGGGAAATCTTAGCAAGCATCATCTGAACCAGGCACTTTGAAAGTCTATTGAAAGTGGTGTTAACTTATGACACAAGGTGCTTGTTGTTTGTTACCTGTGCATTTTGTGTGACTGGCATGCTGCCACAAGAAACCTTACTTACAATCTAGTAAAATTGAAGTGCTACAATTAAGCTGATTTCATTTTGGGAGTCAACAAGATAAAATGGCCATAAATCATGTTCATGGTAAATCAAGATTTGACAATGAAAATGCTTTGAATTTACAGCATCAAGAGAAACATGCAGTACTAAGTCCAATTTCTAAATCATTGTTAACAGATAAAATGCTCACACATTATCCTAAAAACCGGTAAGAGACGAATACCCATATCTTTAGTTAAGAATAACTGATTGTTTTGTTTGTTTTTGAGAAATGCATACTTTCTTGCATGTTTTTTCATATGATAGATGCAAAGCAAATAAAGACTGGAGACTGAAAGGAAGGTAAAAAAAAATTACTCAAGCGTTTTCCTGTGTCGGGCTTTTAAAATGTTCTTTTTAATGCTTTAGTCTGATTATAGTTTTCCTTTTGCTCAGAATAGTGCTTCACATAAATTAAAAGCAAGTTTTCATGGAAGTATGAAAGGCAAACATTTTCTGCAGATAAAACCAGAGGACGTGGAGAAAATATGGCTAATTAAATATAAACAAGGTGTGTATGTGTGTTTAGGTGAATTATAAAAGCTGAATTAAATAGGATCCAGAATGTCTACACTTGCACATTTTTGTTTAAGGTGGTAAAACCAACAACCCATCTCGTTTCTCTAGACAGGGGAACAGGCAGACAGCTGGGATCAACAATAGGCCACAGGCCCCTTCTATGAGTATCCAACCCCAGTCACCTCTAGCAGCAGTGCTGTATAGCTACTGAAACAGCAATTAGTGGCAAAGACTTACCTGAGGCTTCCATTAACATTGTGGGTGGTGGCCAGAGGAGGCACAACAAAGCGGGTGCAACAGCACATGCTGATGCACAGCATGCGTAGCAGGTAGGGCGCAGATGCCTATAAAGGCCCTCTTCTGTGCCTGGCAGCTGAATTGTTTCCCTCCCTCCCTCCCTCTCTATTATGTTGTGTTTTCGTGTTTCAGTATGTGGGTTACAAAAACATCACAGTCAGTTTAGGCACGGTAGGAGCCTCTTGGCAGGGGAGTGCAGTTTGAGTACTGGACCCTGGAATGGCAAATATTCATGCAACAAGAAGAGTAGCTAATATAATTTCCCCTTTCCAGGGTACCTAGTGTCCAAGGAAGTGAGTGGAATAAATGAAAGTGATTCTGATGCTTGTATTTTTTTAAAAGCTGCAAAGGAACGCTGGCCTGTGATGGTCACATATCTATTGCAAACAGAGCACTCTGAGTCCACAGGGTTCATATTTTGTGCCTAGGAAATCTGACTGTCTGTGGCTTCATTCCTTATCTTTTACCACTTAACTTTTTATCCTTAACCAGTTCTGAACTGGACTGCATGATCATGATGTTAAAATAACAGTGATTGTGATGTTAAAATAACGGTAATGTACATGGTTGCTTCTGTTTTTAAAACAACAGGCAAATACTACCATAAGATCCAAGATTGTATCTAATATAATCAGAGCAATGTTCATGCTGTATCTTACTAGGTCCTACTGTATCTTACTAGGTGTCCCCACACAATAGGTCAATCTGAGAAGGGAGAGGAAGTGCAAATCAGGACTATGGCACTGAAAATATGGAAATCTTTCCCCAGAAATATCAATCTGTCCCTTTCTGTCCCTGTCTTCTACCAGCAGGTAAAGATTAATTCATAGAATCTTAGAATCATAGAGTAGGAAGGGGCCATACAGGCCATCTAGTCCAACCTCCTGCTCAACGCAGGATCAGCCCAAACCATCCTAAAGCATCCAAGAAAAGTCTGTATCCAACCTTTGCTTGAAGACTGCCAGTGAGGGGGAGCTCACCACCTCCTTAGGTAGCCTATTCCACTGCTGAACTATTCTGACTGTGAACATTTTTTTCCTGATATCTAGCCTATATCGTTGTACTTGTAGTTTAAACCCATTACTGTGCGTCCTTTCCTCTGCAGCGAACAGAAACAGCATCCTGCCCTCCTCCAAGTGACAACCTTTCAAATACTTAAAGAGGGCTATCATGTCCCCTCTCAACCTCCTTTTCTCCAGGCTGAACATTCCCAAGTCCCTCAACCTATCTTCATAGGGCTTGGTCCCTTGGCCCCAGATCACCCTCGTCGCTCTCCTCTGTACCCTTTCAATGTTATCTACGTCCTTCTTGAAGTGAGGCCTCTAGAACTGCAACCAGTACTCCAGGTGTGGTCTGACCAGTGCCGTATACAATGGGACTATGACATCTTGTGATTTTGATGTGATACCCCTGTCACCATTTTTACTGCTGCATCTGCCTGGAGAAAAGGAGGTTGAGAGTCCAGCTTTCCCACTCACCCTTCCATCTGTGCCTGTGAGGAGTACAGTGGGGGCAGAAAAATTGCATTGTATGATGTCTTGATGTCACATGTGAGCAAAATCCTGGATGTAACAATGGCATATCTGCCAATACTCTGGAAACTCTGTGATAATAAACTAAATTCCCAGAGCATAGGTTTTACCTGGGATCCTTGCCCTACCATTTCTGGATGGTCCCTGGCCTCCCTAGTTTTAACTATTGTTATCTGTGCTTTTAAA
>NC_135377.1:58742144-58792144 GCF_049243985.1 Paroedura picta | reverse complement strand
ACTGCTTCTCCTTCATTTCCTTCCCCTCCACCAAAATAAATAAATAAATAAATAAAAAACAGAGGTTGTCCAAGACACCGAGTAAATGCAGCAATTTCAGATTTACTGCTGTAAAATGATAACTGCACTGTTTAGGATATCCTGAAGTATTCACAGCTTGTTTTCTAGTTCAGCTGCAGCTGCAGGGCTTTCTAATCACTATGATAAAATTACAACTGACACTTAACTATAGCACATAATATGAAACGTAATATCCAAGTATGAAATCTGCCCATTTCCCTCCCTGAAGGTAGTTAGAGACTCATATTAAATCTTCTTTAGCAGAATCATATTATGCACAGCACAGGCTAGAAACACACGTTCCATAGGAACAAAATGGATAAAGATGCACTCAGCCAAAACGGGGGCTTATGGCACTTCAAATTTGCTATGCCACTTAGTCTGCAACAAGCACTTCTATGATTTGTAGAACAATCGGGCATGGGCACACATTGTGAACCCCCAGTAATTCAGGATCACGTCTTCCAGCAAGAACTGCAGCTATCTGCATCTGGCAAAGTCAAACCATCTGAAGTTGCTGGAAAGCCGTTTCATTCTTCTATTGGTAACTTAGCAAGGTTGCTTCTCCATTAGCCCAGGGCAATGTTTTCATAAAATACTAAGAGTTAATGTACAGCAGACATTTTTTTCAGATAATAACCATAACACACACTCACACAGACACACACACACACACCTTTGAGACAGTGTTTGGATCCTGCCATTGTTGGAAGTAGTTTTTAACTCTACTCCCGTCCCTGCAAAAAACTACAATAACAAATTCCTTTAATAAAAGGCGCTTTCTCAGCATGCTTTGCAGTCCTTTGGGGGAGGGGAGCATTGCTTGGCAAAACTGAGGTCAGCCATCTCTCCAGAATAACTTTCATTGAGAGTACAAACAAAATCGCTATGAATGGCAGTAACTATTGCTTGATAAATATTGTCATCATTATGCATGCAATGGATAGCCCTGCTTTTATTCACAAAGTGATTAGTATTCACAGCTATATATTTTCAGACAGGGCTGCCCTGGTGTTTAGGGGAGGTCCTCCCTACTCTTTAATACAATGAGCAAAACAAAACAAACAAGAGAAAGTGTCACAAAGCACGATAAACAAGGTCATGTTATTGGGCGGGGGGGGGGGGGTTGGAAAGGGAAGCAGTTCTGACTTCCTTGTAACCAGATTATCTGTCTGGTAGATCTTCCAATGCAGAGTAAGGATTCAAATCTGGGTCTCTCAGATCCTAGCCCAGCAGTATAAACATTGTCTCTGATTACTGTTGCTTGTATTTTTCATTGCTGGTTCTGCTGAAGGTAGCAAGTCTTTATTTTTTATTTATTAATTAATTTATTTTATAGACCACCCCTCTTTGTCAACTGCCTCAAAGTGGTTTACAACTTTAAAATTCTAGTTAAAATACAATTAAAACTGCAAAAAAAGGTACATACCCCATAATGCTCTGGTGTCCCACTTTTCAGCCATATATCCAGTGGTGGAATATTCTGGAGAGGGAAGGAGGGAGGCCTATATGGTTTTATGTACTTGTTCATCTGGATATCTGCTGGCAACTGATTCCACCAGACAGGAGCCAAGGTTGAAAAGGCCCTGGCTCTAGTTGAATCCCATCCCTTAGGTAGGAGAAGGCAGAAACTGTTTAAAAGGCCTGGTCTGGCTGTGCTCCCTCACTGATCCATGCAGTGGGCAGAGTGACTGCAGTGGACCAAGTTGGAATCACATCCTCAAGGCCAGGGGTAGTCAACCTGTGGTCCTCCAGATGTTCATGGACTACAATTCCCATGAGCCCCTGCCAGCAAACACTGGGAATTGTAGTCCATGAATTGTAGTCCATGTAGGCTCATGGGAATTGTTGTCCATGAACATTCGGAGGACCACAGGTTGATTACCCCTGCTCAAGGCGGTGATTGTGTGAATGATTTCAAATGTCATCCTTGAAGTGAGAGAGAGAGAGAGAGAGAGAGAGAGAGAGAGAGATTGCTTATGTCTAGTGAATGTCAAACTGACTCATGGGACTAAAGTACTTCATTTCATGAACACTTACACATCTACAAAATTACATGTCTAACCCTCCACGAGACGGTTTACAATAGCGGCAGGAAACCAATGCAAATAATAGATAAATAAAAATAAATACTACGAGGGATAAATATCCTGAACATGAACTGTCATTTCAAGGAAAGTCTTGTTTAGATGTTTTCCCACATCCTGGAAACTGAAATTTTGTTTCTGCATCATGGCTTATGAGAAACATACAGGTGTTTTGAATGCAGGAAAGCATAGATCAAGTTGCAAGATTAAATATAAATATAAATATAAATATAAATATAAATATAAATATAAATATAAATATAAATATAAATATAAATATAAATATAAATATAAATATAAATATAAATATAAATATAAATATTGTATGGAGTGTTGACAGATGCTCATAACTTAATTGCCTTCCTTTTTGAAATTGCAAAACTAAAAAATTTGTAACAATTTGGTCCCCTTTTGTCACTTATGTGCAAGATGTAGACTTTAACAAATCCTATATTAGCCACTTTCTACCTGCAACATGGCGGAAGACAAAGACAGTGAGGCAAGCAGCATGAACCACCATGTTACATCTCTAATCGTAACTGGCAAGACAATTAGGTTCAAGAAGTCCCCTTTAAATGATTGGAAAATGATGAATAACTCATTACAAGAGCCAAATACTCATTCTGGTTGATACAATGAGATGGATAAGTGTATCTGTTTCAGTTCTATAGAACTATTTAGTTCTATATAATGATCTTTTGAATGTTTGATACTTTTATTATTATAAAAATCATTTACAGAATAGTACAAAATAGACATATTATGCTAATATGAATTAGCTAGATAGTATTAAACACATAAATACACTCTTTGGTATCAACAAATTATATCTGACCCACAAACAATTCACCATTAACACATATATAAAAAGGGTGCTATTTATACACTGGAAGAATTTTTTTTTAATAAAATGGTATAGAAATTAGAAAGTGTTTCACAAAAGTAATACACAAACCCCTCAAATCAAGATGTTAATAAAATTCAATTAGCAATCAGTTAATCACAATTCAGTAGTTCAAAACTATAAGCAGAATATTTATTTTATTATAATTCAATTTATTGTCTGCCCTTTTTCTTTAGACTCAGGGTAGAGTTTATCATGGCGGACAGATAAAAATACAGTGCTTTTAAAATCATAAACAATAAATATGGTTAAAAATCTAAACAGCTGAAAGCAATTAAATTATTATTGCCTATTCTATTGCATACATTGGAAAGGAAGGAGTGAAGAGAGAGAAAGTACTCCCAGCCCATGAAGGTTTATAATTGGGGTTTTGACAGGGAGGCCAGCATACATAAGCAGTGTTTTTGGGCTCAACCGTAGGCCTGGTGGAAGAGCTCTTTTTTACAAGCCCTGTGGAACCATTCAAAGTCCCACAGGCTTCTGATGTCATTTGGGAGCGTGTTCCACCAGGCTGGGGCTAAGGCCAGGGCCAGGGCCAGGGCCAAAAATGCCTTTGCTTTGGTTGAATCCAATCTGATCTCCTTGGGGCCAGGGATCCTAAGCAGAGTTTGTTGGCTTGATCTTAATGCCTTTTGGGGTTGCATACAGGAAGAGGTGATCCTGCAGGTGGTCCCAGACCATTTAGGGCTTTAAACAACATGGCCAAGACCTTGAATTTGATTCGGTATCCAATCTGGAGTCAATGCTTTTGGGAGAGTACAGGTCTTATATGTGCCCTCCACTGAGTCCCCATAAGGACTCACACAGCTGCATTTTGGACAAGTTAGAGTTTCTGAAGCTGTCTCAAGGGTAGTCCTATGTGGAGCGAGTTGCAATACTCTAAGCTGGAGGTGACTGTTGCATGGATCATAGTGGCTAGGTCAGACATTAATAGACAGGGCACTAACTGTCATGCCTGGTAGAAATAATTAAAGGCCAGGCATACAATATTTGTAAGCTGGGCATCCATAGAAAAGGAGGCATCCAGTCACACTCAGACTCTTAACTGTTAATGAAATCATTAACTGGACACCATCAAGGGTTGGGAGTTGTACTGGCCCATCTAAAGTATGCCAACCCTACCAGAGAACCTCCATCTTAGCTGGAACAAACTTCAGTTCAGTCCACTTGAGCCTATTTGCAACAGCTTTCAAACATCTGGCCAGAGAATATGGAGGTGTCATCAGATGGCCCTCCCTCAGCAGGTATCACTGGATATCATCAGCCTACTGATGGAATCCCAGCCCAAAACTCTGTCTCAAACTACAAAGTGGTATTCCCAAGGGAATGATAGAGGGTTGCCTGCCTTTAATGTTCTACCACCTGTAGAACCTCAAGTGCCAGTAGCCTTTTTTGCAGGGACTATCTGCTCTCACTTGGCTTCTTGCTGCCAAGAGGGAGTGTACAACTTCTTCCTTCCACTCGCCATCACCTGTGACAACATACTGGGATGCACCCTTTTCAGGTGCCTGCGGAGAATAGAGGAGGACAAGTATTGAGGGTTACACCATACCTGGCAACCACAACACAGGGTCACTAGGTAGGATGTGGAAATATTTCCAAATTGTGAGCTGGAAATGACATCCCAGGATTGGATAAGCTTAGGCAGGGACAGCTGCTTTCTGGCAATGGGCTGGGAGGGGCCACAGATGGGTATTCTGGAAATAGATAGAAGCAGATAGAATGTTCTTGCTTCTTTTTCTTTAACAGTTCTTTATAGTGCCCTTTGACCCTCCTTAACTGCATTAGTGTTGAATCATTTTTGACCTTTCCCTAGTACATCTCAACAACTTTCTTTTATGGTTTTTACATATGTACTGGAAATAAGAGCAACAATAGGGAATTGTGTGGAAGAGGAGGATGCTCCCTCACGCATTTGAATTACTGTCAGAGACTTCTTCAAAGAGTGTTATTAACTACTGGACTCTGGGCAGTTCTAACAACTCTTTGTCCTCTGTACAGAGCTCCAGGAACAAAACAGGGGAAAGATACGGTGGTTCTCCAGGAACAAACCAGGGGAAAGCTATGGTGATTCCCGGATAGGGATAGAGTCCTGAGTCCACCAAACCCTAAAATGCCAGCAAGGAGTGTAATCACAACCAAAATGTGAGTCCTTAGCTGAGGAACCCACTAGCTTGGCCCTGTGTTTGGTATTAGCATAAAGACAGTGAGGCTGTCTGGAAAATATATCCATTCATGAACTGTCACAAATAAAGGTAAAGGTAAAGGTATCCCCTGTGCAAGCACCGAGTCATGTCTGACCCTTGGGGTGACGCCCTCTAGCGTTTTCATGGCAGACTCAATACGGGGTGGTTTGCCAGTGCCTTCCCCAGTCATTACCGTTTACCCCCCAGCAAGCTGGGTACTCATTTTACCGACCTCGGAAGGATGGAAGGCTGAGTCAACCTTGAGCCAGCTGCTGGGATCGAACTCCCAACCTCATGGACAAAGCTTTCAGGCGGCTGCCTTACCACTCTGCGCCACAAGAGGCTCTCGTCACAAATAGCACCCAAGTATTTGTGCCAATAATCTTTCCATGAATATTGCTTTGTGAATCATGAACCACCCAAAATTTATGATGTGAACTGGTCATGAGCCAGTTCATCCCCATCCCTAATTAGGAAGTTCATTGTCAAAATATACTAACTGGAGGCAACTTTTGGAATTCCATCAAAATGGATTTTCAGAGTTGTCTCTGGTCCATGAACCATATACTATTCATTCATTTCCAAAATTGACAGAAATTCCATTTCACCTCAGCATACTCTTGATGAAGGTTGGCTCCTGATTACAAGACACTGGACACTGAAAGTGCTTGCCCTGACCAGGCTCTGTTTTTGAGGCCTCAAATATCTGGTCTTCTGGTCTACAGAATTGAGTATAGGTCTACGGTGTCCTGAATATATATTTTAATGTAAAGGAGCCAACTGCCTATGACAATTATTGTATTTATTGTGTATTTTACAAATGCTGGATTTATTTGATGCCTGACCATTGATAAAGGTGGTTATGCCAATAAAGGTGGTCAGTGGAGGCATTAGTATGTATGCATGTATTGATTTTATTGAGGCTATGCTAAAAGCCTGGGGTTTTTAACTTGATTACTAATACCAGTATTATATATTTTTAAAAATTAAATTAAACATTGCATTCTACTCTGTATAGGGTTAAGTTCATTTCCATTGTGTTTGACCTTTTTAGGTTCCTGACTTCTGTTTGGGTCAGGGTATTTTCTCCTTGTTATGCCAGTTGGCACACATCCCTAATTAGGAAGTTCATTCTCAAAATATACTTACCAGAGGCAACTCCAGTTGGATTCTTTTGGAATTCCAGCAAATGGTCTTTCAGAGCTGTCTGTACTTCATGGTATTTATTCCTTTCCAAAACTGACAGAAATTCCAGTTCTCAGCCTTTTTTACCATTGAGAAACCCCTGAAACATTCTTCAGCATTCAAGAGACCCTGGAAGTGATGTCAGTAGGCCATGCCCTTGGGAATCACATGTCACCAGAAGTGACATCACCCAGGCTTTTCCACCAAATGTGACATCACGCTCTATCACCCTTCACTCTCCCAACACCAGAAATGTTCCATTGGACCAGGAACATGAATGGGGCAGGCAACTACTGCTCCATTGCCCCCTGCCACTCCACCCTCCAACACAGTTAAGTTAAAATGAGAGTACCTATCTCTCTGGACTTCAGTGGCTACCATATGTGACAAGCAAGGATTGTCCAGCAAGGATTTTTATTACCGGGGACCTTTCCTTCCAGGTCCATCACTGGCCTTTTTTTTGGTGGGGAAGCAAATCAACATAACCATATATGGTCATATTACCCAATACTGAGCCCCCGGGGAGGGCAGTATATCAATATAATTAATAAATAATAAATTAAAAAATATATAAAAATGAATTAACTCCTACCTAATGGGCAAAACCCATCAGGAAATTCTGTGCAGAAACTTCAGGGTTTCATGAAACTCCAATTGAGAAAGCCTGATCTATAGCATCAGTACTGGAAAATACTCAAATGAAAAATGGGAAACAGATCAAGATGCTAAAATGCACATGAAGAAAGCATGGTTCTCCCCTTCCCTTTTATTTGCTTTCATGTTCTCCTGATAATGAAAGCCAGTGTTTCTAAAAATATGGTTAATATGGTCTACTGATGTAGTTTTAAAGGTTCCTGTATAACAACATTCTTTCTGAGGAAACGCACATCATATCAAAAACCCATTCCAACTGCCATTTTAGTCCTGAATCTGTATATCTGTAAACTGAGCCCAAAGATGACTTTGACTACACTGAAAAGTGCTTCAGAGACAATGGTTGCATAGCTTGGGGGGCACACATACTGGGTCATATAGCTGTCTCTTTCGGCATGGTGTGAAGGAAGAAGATGAAGGTTACATCGACAGAGCAGAAGCCTTTTTGCAGAATATGCACAAAGACAGCATTTAGCTTTCTAGAAAAGAACAGGCACTAAAGGCTAAGATGCAATTGGAAAGCAATTTTGTTAGGAGCTCTCCAAGAACAACATGAATTTTAAATTATTCTTACAATATCTAATGACCTGTATTTATTGGCATACATGCAAATTATTGCTGGCCTTCTAAATTAAAAAAACAGGTAATCAGATCCCTTAGCCTTACTATGTTTAATAATGAAAAAGCTGCCAATAACCCATCCATGTAAGCTGATTTAGTAAAACTTGTATGAAACGATAAATTTCGTGTTTTAGTATACATGACAATTGTAGTCCAGATGCTAAGATGCAAGACAAACAGAAATCAATATCCTCCAACCTGAGCATGAATTTTGTCAACTTCCAATTATTATCTTGCTTGTGGGGAAGATCAAAGAATAATTGAGGTTCCTCGTCTTCATGTCACAGAGTGAACAGACAATACCAATTGTGAAGAGACATAATTCCAGATATAATGTGCTTAACCTGCCTTCTTTTGATGAACCATTAGAGACTAGCAGCAGAAGACATACCCTTAATATGGACCCTAATACTCATGGAGAATGAAGGAAGAAAGGAATAACTGAGTGATTTATTTACACACTTGCTAATTTACAGTGTAAACAGAGTTACACTTTCCTAAACCTTCTGCCTTTACTAGATTTAGAAAGGTGTAATTCTCTTTAGGATTTTACAGTTACTCAGACCTGTTTACGCAAGACATGGGTATAAAGTGACCAGATTGTCCCACTTTTGGAGGGACAATTGTACTTATGTTGCAAGTAAAAAATATATATATTACAATACAATTTTTGCATTCTATGAAAATTTTTGATGCTCCATATAGACTAAATTTTTAATCAAGACCCTGCCCCCCCCCCATCAGTGGTGTCCCGCTTTACTAATGTTAAAATCTGGTCACCTTACATGGGTATGTAAGTTCTACAATATGGTGAGTTATGAAAACAAATCTGTATTCTCAACAGCATGCTTAAACTATGTTGGGGCACTACATACAACTAGTGAGACTCCACAGCAGAGTGGAATGGGAGTCTTCCATATGGCAGTATGAACCAACACCAGAGTAACTTTTGGCTGGGGGTGTTGAACAGTAGTAAGTAGCTGGGCTGGGGGAGTAATGGAAATCACTTAGTAGTAAATCACCTGGTGATTGTTGTCTGACATGGCATCAATGAGTCTTCCATTAAAGGCCAAAACAACCCTGGAAAGGGCCCTGTACTTCCACCCAGCCTTTTTTCTCACAGAACAAAAACTGGGGAAGCTATGAATACTGGTGCGGTTGCCTAGAAATAGGCATTGTTTTTGATTTTTTTTAGCTATAGGAATAGCTTTAAGAGCATTAGTTTCTTAAAGCTGTAGGCGTAGCTTCTATAATCTGTTAATTTTTAAAGCTCCCTGTGGGTTTTTTTTTTTTTAGATTTATGGGGGTAAGTTGTGTGTTTTGTTGTTATTGCAAACCTGGAGCTTTTCTCAGGTTTGTAGAAAGATGTATCTTGTCTGTGCTTGCATCCAGTCTCTGGATTTAAGTATCCACAGGTGGGCCCACATTGAGAATGAGATATATTGATATAGGATGTTTCAGTATTTATATAATTTGATTGTAATATGAAACATGAAACCTTCCAATTCAGTCTGATTGTCATTCCTTTCCAAGAAATATTTAGTCCTTAGAATATGAGTAAAAATGATTTCAGGGAATTACCCATGGTGCTCCTAGTGGCTTCTACAGAATCTGAAAAGCAATCACCCTGAGAAAGTCAGGGACAGAAAAGTTTCAATTGATATCATGAAAAAGTTTCTTTACCACTTCAATACAATTAGGAAAGGTTTCCATTTGAAGATAATTTAGCTCAATATATAATTAAAAGGGAATCTGTTAAAATACAATAAAATGAACTACTTGCCTACCACGCAGTAAAGGAAAGCTTTATGCTTACTTAGTCACCAAGAAGAATGAATGGTCAGTCCAGGTTAAGCAACATCCAGAAGAAAAGATAGCAGGAATAATAATCTCCTCTAGGGAAGATGCTGGCTGCAGCCTTTCTGAGGTCTGCCTTCCTTGCAGCCACCATCCTGCCGCTATGTGGGCCAGGAAGATGGCAACAGGGCTGCAGGGGTAACATGGGAGAGTCTCTGCCATGGTAGCTTGACAACCCAAATGAGAAAGGCAGGTGCAAGAGTCAGGAGTCACTTCCACCCCCGCTGCTGCCATGTGAACCAGGCAAGCGGATGAGGCAGTATTGCAGGCGAGTACACTGCTGCCAGGTGAGTCAGGCAAGTGGAGACAGGGGCACTGAAGGCAGGCTTGCTGGCTGGCAAGTTGGTGGCCCAGCAAGTGATGGTAGAGAATAGGAATTCCCTGTGTGCCTTGCAGTTTCCCTACTTGTCGTGTCCAATTTTGTACTATGCCCTAGAATGTAGATTTTAAAATCCACAAAAGTGGACTAGAGGCACAACTGGAGACAAACCTGGGGAAAGCCTCAGAACAGCAGAAAAATCTGAAATCTAAAAGAATTGTGTTAGAGGGAGGTTAAAAATGTCAACAGTAATAGAAACAGCAGCTGCAACGTTAAGAGATTAATGTCTACTGAGAGCTCACAATAGTAGTCTGAGATCTCAGAGGTCATTCTATGGATTGTAAGGCAACCACAACAATATTGCCAAGCTTTTCAAGATCTGGTTTCTGCCAGGTAAAGTAACTGTGGGGAAACTTTTAAAAGGTAGTAGAATGGTGAGTGGGAGAAATAAAGGGGAGAATCTGACAGGGAAAGGAAGTGAATGCTGAAGACTGGTGTACTGATAAAGATTTGTTGGTTGGGCAGTTGTTACCAATGGCAACTGACCTTGCCACTGGACTGGAATGGCACCCTAATGCCTCTACAATGAAGTCACTCTTTGTACTCACATTGGCCTAGGCAAAAGCAAGCTGGGCCACCAGAACAAGGCCTTCTAAAGAGAGCAGTAGTGGCCAAGCTTTGACCAACTGACTTTGCCCATGAACTCTGCCTCCTTGCCCGGACTGGGAATCATGTAAGCATCTTCAATCAAGAAGATCTTCAATCATGTAAGCATTTTCAATTCTCTTTCCTGGCATTCCTCCCTATCCCAATCATTGTATTGCTAAAGTGGTAATGGTCAGAATTCTAAGAAATGTTTTGTTCACTCCAGAAACCCCCTTACTGTCCCGAGCATCATGCCAGCCTGCCAATAATGTTATTACTCTCATCAACTAGATATTAGAATTTCAACCCTGGAACAAAACCTTCCAGAAGGTGGGTTGAGTGTATCCTGTTTGATGAGGTTGTAAGTTGCAGAAGGTAGTGTTTGTCTTATGAAAAGTTGGATGAAAGTGCTGGGTATTTTTCTGCAAGGCCTTTATACTCTCCCCCCATAAAAATTATCTTGTCTACTCATAAAAATGAAGTGGAAACATCACCACCACTCAGATCCCCGCAAAAGATCCCTTCAAAAGAGTACTTAGACAATATGGGGGATCGTCCCATAGTCCAATCATGTGACTCAGCTTCTGCTCCTTTTCTTCAGAGTTCTTCTGACATTCAAGGTATGTTAACGAGATCGGGGGTGGCTGATGATACTTTAAACAACAGCATTACTCTGTAGCACCAGTATGTCCTCCCCCAATGTGGCTGATGGACCACCAAAAAGACAGAAAGAGCAGCACATAGGCAGGTAAGCATTGAAGGCCTGTGGACAGCCAGTCAACGGCAAAAAGCCCCACCAGAAGTCCTGGGCCCTGGCAGCCACCCCACCAATGCCAGTCCTTGTTCATTGTTTTCAGAGGTGGTTGGTTCACAGTGGTGTTCAGAAATCACCTGATGTAAAAGCATGTGTAAAATAAGCCTAAACACAACAAAGAGGTTTCCTGCTACAGAATATGCAGTGTTAACAAACAACCACAAATGAGACAGGGAGAAAGTTCTGTGAACTCTTTACATCGGTTTCTTAGCAGAGTCATTTTGGACTTCTCAAGAGACTAAGGGTAGTGATGATTTATAGGTAGTAGGCTTCAATTTGGGAGGCCATAAGCACCGTCTTTGATCTAGACTTCTACAGATTTGTTTCCTATGTACTTGGTGAGTAATGAGTGATTTGCTATTGATTTGTCCACAGGCAGAAGAAAAGTGGATTGGTACTGTAACTCCAAAGTGAATGGGAACTTCAGGAGCACGGTCAAAGAAAGGAAAAGCACCAAGAGGGAAACATTTACAGCCTTTCTAATCTATTTCAACTCTTATCCTCAATTTCCTCTCCTCTGAGCAACATGATTCAGGGGAAGCTGTTAGACGTTCAAACTGTACCAATGCATCAATCTAGGAGTTACTTTTATGCACATGAAATGTTAAATGATGGATATAGGAAAGGATAGAAATATGTGTGCAATAATGGCTTATGTATTCATGGCATCCTTAGGCTAGTTCAGTGCAAAACCATGGTTTCATTTAACTATTATTGGTTTGTGAAACCATGGTTTGTTTCAGAGATGATCATTCAGATGCTGGTTTGCCTTGGTTTCATTGCTTTTCCTCTTTCCCCAACCCTTTCTTGCAGAGACCCCGGCAGGTATCCCAGCATACATTGCAGAGAAGGCTGCGTTGGAAAACAAACAGGGATAAAGCCAACCCTGAGTAATAAAGACTTTTAAAGTTCAGTTTCACATTCTGATTTGAAATACCTCAACTAACCTTAATTTGTCGAGTGACCTGCTTCAGATGATCACAATAGCTTTAATAGCACCTGTGTCAAGGACCAAGCTATTTCCCTTTGGTTTGTCACAGCTACTAGAATCCAGAAGCTGTTTAAAGTAGGGAAGTTACTATTAGAAGGAGCTGCTGGGGAGAGCTGTTGAGTACCACCAAAGGCCAAACTATTGCCACCTGCTTTGCTCCACACTTTATCCCTATGACTGTCTGAAGAACAACTGTTTTTGTGCAGCAGGAAATTACAGCCTAATCATAGAGATGTGATAGCATCTTGAGCTGACTTTTTAGTTACCTAGTGTTTCTCCAGTGAGAGCAGAAAGAAGAGCCTACTCAATCTATCTTGGGAGATAATAAGTGGTCAAGAGATTTTTTTTGTAGGTCAAGGACCCTTTATGCTATTAGTAAAACTCTTCCCTTCAAAAAGGATTAACATGCTGTGAATGGATGGAGTCTCTCTCCTTCTCTCCCCATCTCCCCTGAGACATATATATATGTTGTTACCGTTCTTTCTATGGCTAAGGGTAGCATTAAATCTAACATCCGGAGGATATCAGGGATGGTGTGGTAGGAATTAGATCGGCCAGATTAAGGGAATAGATTTCAGACAATGGAGAGCTGTCCTTCCTTCTGACTCTTTCCCAACCAATCTAACCTTGGCTTCCATATCAATGAGCTACCAGATTTGAAAGTTATGTTGAATAGGACAGTAAGTAATAAGATCTCTATAATCTAAGCTTGATTCCTGAAAGAACAAACTGATGCAACATACATATTGAGATCTGGTTCATTTGAAGTAGTGGAGTAAGGTTACCCTAAATGTGGTTACCAGGTTGCCCAACAGCAGAGTCAATGTAGTGATGAATGGGGTGAGCTGTCATGATTCCTTCACTATGATTTGCATAAGACCTTTTGGTTAAATCAAATACATCTGCTCCAACTTAAGCTCTGTATTAACTGTGGAGATCTGGAACATTATCAAAGTTTCAATTGGTCAGGTATCAGTGGATACTGCTATCAGAATCTCTGTTTCTCTCATACACATGCACACGCATCAAGCAGGCAGGGGCAGCAATGCATTTAATCTTTGCACTGCAGAAGCGGTAAGAGAAAGAGCTCTCTCCCCACCCCAAACAGGCAGGGACTAAAACAATGCAGTTTATTTCTGCACTTCAAAAATGCCAGGAGAAAGAGTTTATTGCAGTGAGAAGGGAAACCAACTGGGCTTTGGATCATCATCCATACCCCTGACAAATGTCCTGGAACTCTAGAAGTCTGAGAGTTAGGAAATTTTGTGGGATGGGAAATAAGCTGTGAGTTGGATCTTGATTCAAGCCCCCCCCCATTATTGCTGAGCGCAGAGTAAAATTTCCCAAGCAGAAAATCCCTCATCAGCTTTTGATGACTCAAAATAGCCAGTTTCTGTGAATGCACATGAACAGACTGCAAACAGCCCATTGATTAACTGGCTGCTTGATCACTACTGGGGAACAGTGATCTGAACCAGCAAGCATTTGATCATCCCTATTGAGGACTAGCTTGTAAAAACAGATCCGGGGTTCATGTTACTGTGGTTTTGCTTCTAGAAAGTGATGCAGGAGGACTTCTGTTCTGTGTTTTGGCCTTCAGTTTATAGGAGATTTGGAGTAAATTTTCCTTAGTATGCTCATAGCACACAGTTCTACTTCTCCTTTCCATCTAATTGTAGAGGGGCCCTGGATATGCTTTACTAATGTCTGGAGGAAGAATGGGTATTTATGAAGGGGAATAAAATGGAATATAATTCAGGGAATATATAAGTACTATGGACTGGAGGTAAAATTGACCTGGGAATTAGTAAACCTATTCTGGATGGACTTTAACTTCCCTTGAAATAAGCAGTTCCTATTTCTTGGAGGAGGGGTACTTCCTTGTCAACCCTTGATATTTCATTCAAGAAAGCAGTTAGGAATGCTTTTTACCAGTTTAGGTTGTAATAGCCGTTCCAGGAGAATATGAGAGTCACACAAGCACTGGTAACATCCAGATTGGACTCCTATAGATGGGGATGCCACTGACTGGACATTTCATTTAAGAAGAAGAAGAGGTGGCTTTGATAATCCACTTTTCACTGCCCAAAGGAGTCTCAAAGCAGCTTGGTCAAAACAGCACTATCAGTGCTGTGACGAGCCTAGGGTCCCTCAGATGGCTGCATGTGGAGAAGCAGGGAATCAGACCCATCTCACCAGATTAGAAGCTGCCACTCAACCACTACACCACACTTAACTCTGAAGGCATCAACCAGAATGCTAGCACTTAACACCCATATGGTGGTGTCAGCTACCTTGGCTCTACGTATAAGTCGAAAGGTTCTGTACAAAGTAACAATTTTGCCCTTTAAAGTTCTAAATGGGTCCAGAGGTTGAACTGAGACTTGTATTTCTATTTTTGGGTGTTAATTTTTATGTTATTGGCTTTGTTGGTTTGCTGAATTCATTACGTTGTTCCATACAGTACTTTTTTGTTGTTTTAATGTTTGTCATATATACCGTATTTGCCGGCATATAAGACGACTGGGCGTATAAGACGACCCCAACATTTCCACTCAAAATATAGAGTTTGTTATATACTTGATGTATAAGACTACCTCCTCTTCCGCACACCTTCCACACACCAAATAAAATGTAAAAGAGCATCAGAAGGGGGGAGAGGAGAGAGAGAGAAAGAGAGAGAGCCATAAAAAAAGAAAAGAAAGTAAGAAAGTATGCTCAGATTAGTGATTACCTCCCTTCCCCCAAAAAAGGCGAGGGGAGAGTGGTAACTCTCTCTCTCTCTCTCTCTCTCTCTCTCTCTTGCAAGTTGAGGCTGCTTTTGTTCAAGGCGGCACCTCTGTGCATTGAACTGAAACAGCTTCCGCTGCTTATTTAACTGCAAACAAAGAGGGAGCGAGCAAGTGAGCGGAGGGCAGAGCAAGGAGTACTGTTCCCTGTGCACCAAGCTTTCAGGCCCCAGCACCGGGCTGTCCGCGTTTGCTCTCTTCCTGAATGGGGGTGGCTTCAAAACACCAGAAACCGCGAAAGGGAAGGGAGGGGGAGCAGAGGCTGGCACCTCCCCCCCAGCATCCTCCTCCTTCTCCACTCCTTCGCCACTTGCTTGCCCACCCGGCCCTTCGGGAGCTCTCTCTCCCCCTCCCACTTCTGAGTCTTATGTGGGAGGGAGGGCCCGTCGCTGCTGTGGCGAGGTGGGGCGTGCACACAGGCACAAGTTTGGCGGGCCCAGCAAGTTCTGAGTCAGGAGGAGTTCACAAGACAGCAGCAGAGTTGGTGAGCCCAGTCGGGGGGGGGGGGTGCCACTGCCTCCGCCTCAGCGTCTCTTAATTCTGGTCACCTTACACTATGGGCACCGGGCCAGCATCGGGAGGCCACTATGGGCAGCTATATCTATCCCAACTGAAGTGCACCCGGTGTATAGGATGACCCCCCCCCCCACTTGGAGGCATGTTTTTCAGGAGGGGAAAGTCGTTTTATAAGCCGGCAAATACGGTAAGCTACCCTGTATATCATATCAAGGATGGAATGGCAGGACAAAGGAATTTTAATAAATGGCATTCAAGTGCTTGCAACATTTTGTTCTTTGTGTCTCCACTTTGCTTCATACCATTTCCATTTTACAGGTGAAAAACTGACCCCTAATGATTTGTGTAATGCTGCACAATAGATTCATTGTTGAATTGCAAATTGGATTCAAGCCTTTCAGTTTTATATCTAATGTGACATCCAGCCAGATTGCACTGACTTGAATTTCTGTGTAAAGGCTGTAAATAAACACCCAGACTGACAGCAGGTAGATAACCATGACCATTTACCAAATGACAATGCATCATGATATGCATGACACAACTTAGTAAGCTGGTCATATGCACACACTGGTAAGTTGCAGGGTTTGGGGTTTTTTCTTTTTTTACACTGCCATCAGAGTTCACTCCCAACCCTATTGATCTAAGAAGCTGTTTGTACTGGGGAGTGACCCAAACATGGTTGTTCTGTGTGAAAACCATTCAGACCTAAACTTACAACTTCCAGTTAAACTTACAACTTCCAGTTAACTTCCTGTTGTTGTTGTTGTTGTTTTTTTGCATAACATTTGAACAGCATAATAAATGGCTATATAAATGGATAAATATCAAAGTCATTAAACTTGGAGTGTTTAATTCTAATTCTAGTGTTTTGGTACAGATATTTGCTAATGTCCTAATACATTTTCAATACAGAAAGAAAGATGGAAATATTTTCCACAGGCTTTTGGGTCCTTTGAATATTTTGACACAGTGATGCCTTTCCTCCCCTCTGGGCGTTATGTAGAATTCTTAACTATGGAAGACACTGGGGGAAGGCAAGTGTGGACAAGCTTTGGGCATATGTTTTTTTTAAAGAAATGCTAGAGACCTTCAAAGGTCTATTCATCTCAAACTTCTTCCCTCATTAACCATTTTTTTTCATTCAAAAGGGGACCCAATATTTTGTGGGGAGCCAGCATAATGTATTGATTAAAAGCAGTGGACTCTAATCCAGAGAACTGAGCTTGATTCCCCACTCCTCTTCCACAGGACGTCTGTTGGGTAACCTTTGACCAGTCAAAGTTCTTGCAGAATTCTCTCAGCACCACCTACATCACAGGGTGACTGTTGCGGGGAAAGGAAGGGAAGGCAATTGGAAGCTGCTTTGAGACTTCCAAGGGTAAAGAAAAGCAGAGAATTAAAAACTCTTCTAAAAGCAGGAGATATTCCACTCCTGGGACCTCAATGTTGCCACATCTATAAGATGCAGGAGGGGGGGGGGGGTTGTATCAATCCAATGGTTATATATTCACAGAATGCTGCACAAATTTCTAGTTGGATAAAGAAATCACATGTGTAAGCAGTAGGCCCAGTCCAGCAACCAGAGCTGTATATTCATTGGGTTGTATCTGTTCATATTTTCTATTGGTGAAAAAGGGAGGAAGGGGGTCCCCATTGACCACATGTTGGGCATCGTGGGGCTTGTGCAGATGAAAGCCACATGGGATGAGGACTGCAGGAACAAATGGGGTTAAATACAATTGAGTGAGAAAGTTGGTGGAATCCAACCCATAGTTCTGATTAGATACTCCAGTTGCTTAGGACTGGGAGCCAGGAGCTGAATCTTGTTTTTCTCCTTATGCTCCCTTCTGTGCAGTAAAACTAATTGGCAATATTCAAGCTACCTAACCAGGATTACACTCTTGTGTATAAATTTTGGATCATGGCTCATAGATCAGGGGTTTTTTATAAAAAAAAATATTGCCATGCATATAGCTGGCATTAGACAGCTGGAAAGACTCTGAGCAGCAGAGCAGATAAAGTCCAGTAATTGATTTCAATTATGATTATCCTTTCTGTATAGTTAAGTATTCCACATGTACTCCATCAATGATAATAATACTTAATTTCTGTGTGGTCACTGAGCCTGTTTGCCATGCTGCATGTATTCCGCATAGCTTTGCATTCTTAAATTTAATACAGCATTTAGCTAGAACACAGTCCATGTGAGTAGATTACCAACATAACTGGAAAAAAAGTATAAAAATAGTGTAAAGTATTCCACATAGGAATATACTACAACACATGGCTTCCTGCGACATGTGTACACTGTGCACTGAACACATGCATTTCACAGATGATAGACAATGTGTTCAACACAAAACTGGTATTCAGGCAATCCTTAAATCATAGATAAACTAAGCCTGATGACACAGTAGTTGTCAGTCTCATACAAATGACAAATCTTCCTCATTCTACAGCTGCAAATATCAGATTCCCAATTGACTTGGCTGTACTTCCACCATTTTAAAATTATTTCAACTACTTGCCTGTTAATGGTGTGATCAGGGGAAAGGATCCAAGGCAACCTTCAGGCTAGGAATGAAAGAGCTCTAGTTACATCACGAAGGTGAATCTGCTTGAGAGATTATTGCTCCCCAGATAGCACATTTTTGAAGTTTGACTATCAAGATCAAACTGAGTTAATATGACATATTGATGCAGAACATGTCAACTGGCTTAAATCAACATGTTTTGATGTCACATTAGTGCATTTTGAACCTGAAGAGACTGTTAATGTTAAGAGAAGAGTAAATGTTCTAAAAAATCATCACCAAGGAACAGGGCTAGATAAAGGACAGTTAATTATTCTCACGGAAATTTATTACCCCAAAGTGTCTAAATAAAATGTAGCTTTTAAACTATTACCCAAGTAAAACCAATGATTTTAACTGGTCTTTTTTACTCTGTATTGATAATCTGTAAAGAAAAACATACATAAGCACAATTTCTCTAAACACACGCAATACCACAAACATAATTTCTAAATGGAAATAACACCTTGCAAACTAATGATAAACTCTCTTTTGCAGGCAGAGTCACCTTCAGGAGAAAATTGGCTCCAGAAGCAAGAACTACATCTTGCATATTAAGAAAGAAAGAATGAAAATGACAGATGATAGTTTTTTTTTTTACCCAGACTAAGATCAGTAGTTTGTACACCTGTATACAAATTAACTTTTAAAAGAAAGAATGAAAATGACAGATGATAGTTTTTTTTTTTACCCAGACTAAGATCAGTAGTTTGTACACCTGTATACAAATTAACTTTTACAAAATGAAAATGCATGTATGGGAATTTTTTTAGCCATTATTGCTTGCAGTGCTGGATCTTAATGATGATATGCTTTGGCATGAGGCATAGAAGGATGCATGGAACCCAAGGGGGCTTAAGCCTGAATGCTTATCCAGCAAAATAACATGGAGGGACAGTCACAGACCAATTGAAAAATGCACGTTCATTTTAATGTTTGACTTTGCTAGTTTCCTTAAAGGAAAATCCATATAAATTTATATGGCTTGCACTGGGGCTGTTCTTTGTGAGTTCAAAAACAGCTGTTCTACTGCAGTGGACTTTGACTGGGTAGATTGCAATGCTCAATAATCTGTCTCAGCTCAGGGTTAAGTGATGGAATTCATTTAAATGCCCCAGAAGTAATCATCCACAAAGAGTACATTATTTCTCTTTTATGAATTTTCAAACCTAATACTGATGGGTGGCATGCAATTAAACCTGATCAATATGTAATTTAGGTGGCTGACATGTTTTCAAATTCTCAGAATACAGATTCTTTCAATATTGCAAGAGCTTGGTGAAATACTTAGCCCTTATAAAACAGACTGGGCATTTTCGTACAGTACCACAACAAGTAAGATATGCCTGTTTACAAGATAAATGGACCACTATTCAAACTAATAACCCTTAACTTTCCAGACAGAAAAAAACCCTCACATTTAAAGCCAAGATCTTATTTTCTTGCTGTAATGAACAAAATAGTTAATACCAATTAATAGAAAATTCCACTTTCATCAGCATTGGTGGGTTTGTAGTTGTGTGACTCACTTTGGGAAGGGAAGGGCAATGTAAATAATGATTTGAAGAAGCATTCCTGATGCTAATATTTAGTTCTGTAAATATTTAGTCTAAAAGGTTGTAAAAAGTCAAAGAGGTACAAAAAGAAGGGGTGGATTATCATAATGACCCTTTTGTTAAGCTAATAAACAAGGGGAAATACATTGCATTGTGACCCTAGAGGTCATGGGTGACAGTCTCCAGGACTGCTAATAAGCCTGCTGTCATCCACATAGCAAGAATTACACTTGAGTTTCTATGATCTGATATGGCTCAATTTTAAATTTTAGGTCAGAAGAGCCTAACTACTTTATGTTAAAACAGTTAGGGGCTTTTTGCACGCCTTCAAAATTGCACAATGGTTGCCAATTGGAAACGCTATTGATTTGCCATAACGCACGACGTCGTAGACAATCTGCCACACACCTGAAACCAATCTGCAAAAAGCGCTTCCTTGTAGCGCTTTCAGGGGAATCCCAAAAAGTGGATTCACCCTCCGGAAAGCGCTACACTCTTGTAACCAATCTGCAACACTAGCGAAAAAGACCTGTGAGTTAACATTGTTGCGGTTTCTTCAAAGTCCCTCCTCCTGAGCCTGTCCTCCAAACTTCCGGCGAAGCAATCACCATTTTTTTTTCTCCGAGCGAGCGGGGATAAACGCACCAGCGAGCCTCTTTCTGTTTAGAGGCTTCCCTGGCTTCAGTCCTTCACCTTTAGTCACTAAGCACAAACCACAGAAAAGCCCGTTTGCTGATGTATTTTCCCATTAATTTTTACACATTCATTCAGCCGAAAATCGGGCCCATGAGGGGGGGGGGGTTTCACTCGAGGCAGCGTGGCAACGATCATACGATCAAACGACAGCTCAAACACATTAGGCAGCTGGATGGGTCTCTCCGTTGCAACGAATCTACACAGATTCGTTACAATGGGTCTGTTTTTTTTAAAAAAAAACCTTTCTTAAAGGGAAAGGGGCTGTTTGGGAGCATGCTAACGGCTGCCCATTGGCTGCTTGACGGCCAGGGGCGGGACAAGCTCAGCAATAGCGCTTCCTTTCTAGCGATTTCTGCCGAGACCGGAAGCTGTGGGAAACACTACAAAACGCAACTGGATTGCACTACAAAGGCAGGTATGCATAACGACGAATTCCACTATTTTAAATGGCGATTTTTCTTTCAGTGACCAATTTGCAACAAAGATCCCGGTGCGTAAAGCCCCTTAAAATATTCAGGTAAAAGTAAGCCAGGGCCATGGAAGGAGTGAATGTGTCTGTATAGCAAGGGTAGTCAAACTTCGGCCCTCCAGATGTCCATGGACTACAATTCCCATGAGCCCCTGCCAGCAAATGCTGGCAGGGGCTCATGGGAATTGTAGTCCATGGACGCCTGGAGGGCCGCAGTTTGACTACCCCTGCTGTATAGCATAGTGGCTATGTGCATGTCATAAGATATTCAGGATTTCTTTCAAAGTTCAAAATATTGCATTTTTCCCCATAATTTAACTGCTTCATTAAAAAAAACCCTTTGTATTGCCAGTTTTACAGTCATTTGCTGCTATAATCGGCACACTTGAAATTTCCCTTCTAATAACTGCCCTCCTATCATATTGTAACTGATCATTAAGGCCTAGTGTAAGCTGAATACCAAAGAACAATAGCAGGTAACAATTCCATACAGGTAACAAAATCAAGAGTTTTATCAAGCCCTAACTGGTGACCATATACAGCTGACGAACTGTTTTTGACTTAGTGTCTCACAAATTGCATATATCAAAGATGCGGCCAGAATGGAGTGGCTGCAGAGGAGTGTGGATGTAGGTCATCAGTGGACTCAGGAATGTTCAGTCTGGTGAAAAGGAAGGTGAGGGGGAGACATGATTGCTCTCTTTAAATATTTGAAAATCTATCACTTAGAGGAGAGCAGGAAACCTATTGACTGGCAGGCAGGCATGTTTCAGCTGAAATAAGACACAACACCATGCTCTGGCATTAACATGGCCACAACCTTTTATTAACAATCCCAACCCCTCAGAGAATTGCCCCCTGGCATGAGACCAGTAGCCCATCCCCCACAGCCATCCACTGCAACATATCTGGAGTCCATAGGCACCCCAGCCAGGAGAGCAGACCCCTTGCCTTCAGAATCCCCTCCACGGGAGGCGACTTACCTGGTTGCCAATGTATGCTCACCTCTTTTTGGTGGTCCCAGTCACCTGGCCACAAGTCCCCAGCCTCCCAGCCAGGTAGGCTGCACTCATTATATCCTCATATGGAGACCCCCCCCCCCCATATTCCAGGGAATCTCAGTATGCAAACTGGGGCTCCCTGACCAACAGGCTTGGTCTTGTGTCCCCTTAAACCAGCTGTGATAATTGAACATTTGGTAACATTAAAACATAACCATATGAACCATAACTTTTGGGGGATAGGGTGGGAGGATTTTGCTCTGTTGGCTGCAGCTAGCATGAGTGGAGTCATGTGGTGCCTTAAATAGGTGCCCACATGCATGCCTGATACCCCGTGCATGCCTCCGTGTCTGCACACTGTCTAAGACAACCTTTCTCAACTTGTTAACCATTGCGAAACCCCTGAAACATTCTTCAGACTTCAAGAAAATCCCAAAGTGGTGCAATCATGCAGAATATGGTTGGGAAGCATAGCTGTATACAAGCCCACCCAAAGCCCCTCCTCTTCCCACCCCCTTCAGACCCATCATTGGCCATTTTGGGAGGGGGGCAGGTTGACATGACCACATATTGCTATTTCATCTGATAAATGTTTCTAAAAAATTAAATATATATATTAACAATTAATTAACTCCCATCCATTCAGGAAACCCTTCCAGTGCCATCAAAAAACCTCAGGGTTTCACAAAACCCTGGTTGAGAAAGCCTGGTCTAAGACATAGCATGAAGAATATATTTCAGCAGAATTTCTGTTTGCCCATTTCCAGACAATGAGAATGTGGGAATTACTGGGACTGAATAAACAGAATAATGTGCAAAACAGCTGTAGTTAAGTCCCCCTACCCTATGCAGCACAGCATAAGAAAAAAGAGCAGGTAACTTAAGTAGACTTTTGTGTTCCTCTACCAATATGCCAGAAAAAATATCTGTGAGACTTTAGCTTTTCTTTTTTCCCCCCTTTAAAGGTATGCATAGTGCAGACAGAACATAGAGATTTTAGGACTATCGATTTCAGGATTTTCTTTGTAGTTGTGTATGCAAAGTATGTCAAAGGGAAAACTGTGGCCTCTTATTCATAGGATCACACAAAACTCCTGGATCCCATGTCCGATAGGTCAGTGCCTCATTTCAAGTGGAAACAACCCTCCCCAGCTTTCCTTCTAAATGTAGTTTCAGTGAAATGAATGGAGAACCAGTGCTGTCCTCATACCAACAGAAATGTCTCACTAAGGCCACATTATTTATATTATTTTAGGGTTAATGTAAGTGTCAGAAATGTAGGTGGTGAGTAAGAATGGGCATTTTCCAGCTCATTATAAACGAGTAAAGGCTTCTGAGCTTGAAAATACCACTGTGTGAGACAGGATGCTGGACTATATAGCCCTGTGGTCAGATCCTATAGCACTTTTCTTATGTTCTTATGCTATTGCCTCAAAGGATGGGGGTTCCATGTATAATCATTGTGGCTATCGCACTCCCCCAGAAAAGTATCTAAGCAAATCCTCTGGAAATGACTGGCAACTATGTGGCTTGTAGAAAGAGGTGTCATTGCTTTTATCCACCTGGAATTAACTGATGCTGAGACTGATCAGGAATCCTCAAAGCATCCCACCCACCCCCCTTATTCTCTTATTATATATCCCACCTTTCTGCCAATAGGACTCAAGGCTGCCTGAGTTATATAGCACTTCATCAGTTCTGGCCCAATATGTAACATTCATAAAGTGCGAAGGCAGTCTCTTGGACGTGTCATTTCAAAATGCCTGGAGTGATATCAAAGGCAAGACTTTGTCTGAGCTATTTGCTGGTCACTGGGACAGAAATGACAAAGGATTCTGTCCATTAGTTTTTCAATACAGTGTTCAATAGTAGTAGGAAATTGATGGTGTAACTGTGGCATCACATCGGGGAAACTTATGATGCGGACAATAGCACTTCCAATAAAAGGGCTTTTGATTTTCTGTGTGTCAAACTGTTTTAATATTAGGGCATTTCTAGGTCAATGAAGGGCTAATGTAGCATCATAAATCATATCTAAACGAGAGCCCTAAGCTGCCTATGTGTAAGTAGTATTTGGCTAAGGTCAAAAAAACATTAAGGAGAGTAAAAGAGAGAGAGAGAGAAAGAGAGAGAGGTTACTAAAGCAGAGCAGAAACAGTATTTATTCCACTGCCCCCAAAGCTGACATTGACATAGCTGGCTAAGAAGAGTGAATAATAGGTGAATTAGAAATTAATGATTCCTCTGCTATGTAAATGGCAATTAAAGGACACGTCACGCTGCAGGCTCTGTCCTAAAACTCTTCTCCATTTGTTTAGCCTGAAATTCATAGGGCATGCTAATGTAGCGAACACACCTTTCCCGAAATGACAGAACCTGGGTATACGGCGGACTTAAAGGTACTTCGAAGCGGGGTTGGCCAATGTTCATTTTTAATAGAATTTTCCCTGTAAAATAATATGTTGTGAGTGGTTAATCCTTTTGGTATGAATAAATAATGACTGCACAAGCCAACCACAAAGAAACACATTATCCTTTCAAAATAACAGCCGGGAAACTCAATAATTTACATTGATTATTATCCTAAACACCAGAGTGTTACTCTAACAAAACAGCCCAGTTGCTGTTGCTGGTTTCTCTCTCTTTTCCTGGATTTTGGGGAACAACTGTTTTCTTTTCATTGTGTGTTCAGTTTTCAAGTCATAACAAACATCCGTTCACCTCCATTACATGCAAATGCAATTAAGAAAAGATGACAAATTCAATACGATGTAATGAGGAACAGAAGAAATTCAGTGAAGACTTCCTTTGCCCATTTTTTTGTGTTTTTAGCTTAAAGTGATCACTGCTACACACACACACACTTTTTAGAAGCAGAAAATCCTTTAAGAAACAATTGTCAGATAGGAAAGATCCAAAGCCAACGTTCATAAAATAAAGAGGCATTTAAATGGCGCAGTATATAAACAAAATTGCAATCCTGATCTACCAGACCGATATGTTATAGTCAAACCAGTGTGGGGGAAATGGTTAGGAACAAAGTAAAGTTAGACACATTTGTCATTTAAAATCTGCAAATTCCTGCAATATTCTGTGCTAGCATGTAAAACAAATGGGCTTCTGGAAGGGAAAGCTGCATTGACAAACCCAGCAAAGAGCAATTTTCTGTCATTTAATGAAGGATGGAGTGAAGCCTTGATAAAGTACCTACTCATTACTAGTTTATGTGTGTGCGCTTGTGTGTGTGTATGAGAGACAGAGAGAGAGATTGTCTGTGGATGCAGGGGAAATCTCACTAGTTTTGATCTTCTTGGACAAACTGGACTTGCTATCACACTATTTATGTTCGACCATACATTCATTGATACACATTTGCACATATGCCTACATGAGAAATAAGAACAAGAGGGATCCTTTTCTTCCAGTTTATGCCACGACCACCATCAGGATATACAAGATCTGTAAGATGCATGATTCAAAGACGCATGATGAATATCCTACAGGGGACACATCAGAGGAGATGTGTATTTAGCATAGTTAGAACAGGAACTTCCTGATTTCCCCCGCCCCCCAATATAATTTTCTCATTGGTTCATTGGAGACTTCCTGATATTTGAAGCCCTACTTGCCTCCAGAATGAACAGAACAGAATATGGACCACAGACAAACAAAACATTTGCCCATAGTTGCCCATTGCAGAGCAGAGAAAAAAACTATAAGCAAATTAGCAAACTAGATCATCTGCTTATACGGAATCAAAGGGAACCTTCTGCTGAGATTGTGGAATGATGAGTAAAAATAAGAAATGCTGTGCTCAGAAATGCCTACCAGGATTATAATAATAAAAATATTTTATTTTTTTATCCTGCCCTTCTATATCACTCAAGGTATGTAACAGCATTATAACAACATACAAAGTTTAAAATGTAAAAACATTCACAGTATAAACTATAACTAATACCTCCAGCTGAATTCCCAGACAGGGGGGTTGGCAGGATGTAATTTTCCTCTTTTTCCCCCTCATCCCCTCCCACCCCAGCGATGAGACCAGTCTTTTTTGGTGGGTGTTATTTTTGGCCTCAAAAATAAGCCCAGTGGAATAGCTTCATTTTACTGATTCTGCAGAACTAATTTAAGGTCCCAGAAGCTCACTCTAGCACGCCAGGGCCAGGGCCAGGGTGAAAAGCCATTATTCTGGTCAAGGACAGCTTCACCTCCTTCAAGCTGGGGACACTGAGAAGGTGCTGATCCACCAATTTAAGTACTATTGGGGGATTATAAGAGATAAGGCAGTCCCTCAGGTATGCTGGTCCCAGACTGTTTAGGACAGGCTTTCACAACCGGGTTTTGTGAAACCCTGGATTTTCTTGACAGCCCTGAAAGGGTTTCCCAAATGGGTGGGAGTTAATTAATTTTAATATATATATTTGAAATATGTTGAACTTTTATCAGGTGATATGACCATATATTATCGTGTTGACCCACTGCCTCCTCCTCCTCCAAAAGATGGCCAGTGATGGGCCTGGAGGGGGTGGGAAGGGCAGGGCCACTGGGTAAGCACGTACACGTCTATGTTTCCCAACCATATTCAGCACCATTGCACCACTACTGGGGTTTCACAAAGACTGAAGAATATTTCCGGAGTTTCTCAATGTAAAAAAAAATCAAGAAAGGCTGGCTTAGGGCTTGAACAGTTAGTTTCTTGAACCTGATTTGATCTCCAATCTAGAGCCAATGCAGCTGGTGAGAATATTTGCTAACTCTTCTTGTTGAAAGACAACTCAGGTTAGTTGGATTGCATCTAAAGACAGAAGCATAACTATTAACATGACACATAGAATCATAGAATCATAGAGTTGGAAGGGGCCATACAGACCTTCTAGTCCAACCCCCTGCTCAACGCAGAATCAGTCCTAAGCATCCTAAACATTAAATGATGCAACATTACATAGTAGGATGCTGGGCATAGTGGTCCCTAATCATTTATCCAAATAACTTTGTAGTAGAAAATATAATGGGTAGTCTCATAGATACAATGGTCCAAGTCCATGAAGGGCTATGTATGAGCCGATATCTTAAACCAAGCCTGGTAACTGATGGGCATCCAGTTGATTGACTGCAAAATGCGAGTAATACACATGCTCCCAATAATAGCTATGACATGCTATTCTGCACCAACCAGAGTGACTGGGTTGATTCAGAGGAGAGCCCATTGTACAGTGCATTATAGTGGTCGAATCTCAGTGTTACTGTGGAATGGATCCAGGTGGCCTGATCAGTGGTATCAAGACTAGGAAGAAGGCCCTTTCCCCCCCCCCCAGGTGCTTGTTTCTCCAGCAAAAACATTAGATCAAGTACAACCCCAAGGTTCTTAACTCAACAATGGTCTGCTGAACATCCAAAATGGGGAGCTCAGTGTCTTTCAAGATCTCTGCCTTCTCATCCAGTATTGCCTGTCTTTTCAGGAGTTAGTTTCAACTTGTTCACTCATAGCCAACTAACCTCAGAAGCCTGGCAGTTCTTGAGAACCACTGCCCCATCACCAGGCCATATCTTCTGCATAGTGGTAACAACCAGTCCCTGAGCTATGAATGATTTGTGCTAAGTGCTTCACATAGAGATTGAAACCCATGAGGGATAGAACTGTATCCCACAATGGGTCCCACAATGATAAGAACTGGTTTCCAACAGCAAGTCTTTGAGTCTGATTTGAACCAGTACAACATGTACTTCTGCCGCCAAACATCTCAAGATCATATGATCTGTTTTTTTTTAAATCAGAGGTTGCAGAAAGATAACAGCAGAAAAGAGGCATGGCCTTTGTCTGGAGACCATCACCTTAAGCTAGCAGAGCCCTCTCTGCCCCATAAGCCTGGCCTGAAGACAAAGTTATTCAAGAAGACCTGGAGTTGATCCACTATGTAGTGGTTAGAGCATCCAAAGTAGAAATGTACATTCATGTTTTGCAGGTATAGAGGACGTATCATGCCAAGATTTCAATACTGCTGATAATTAATCATAGAAAGCAGATTCTTTACCAGACTTTCATAATTTAATGGATTGCTGTACAATAACATTTCCACTTGCTACTCCAACTGCTTATTTTTTTATCACTTACCTTTTAAAAAGGAAATTTAAATTTAGTACTTCCATTAAAATGATTTTAAACATCTAACTATAGTAACCCTTATCTATTAAAGATATATGCTGGATCTGAATATTCTGATACACTGAATGTCTTACATTCCTTTGAAGAGACCAAGCTGTGCTAAGTAGCCTTTAGCAAGCTGTCACAGATGAGAACAATAAGCACATCCTGAGTTAACACACATCAAGCGTTGCTAAGGATACACCGTCAAGGGACCAGGGTCAGGAGTCAAACTGACCAATATTGAGTAAATTACATTGGTTCAAATGATTCCCCCTGAGCTAGTAATGATATGGCATACACATAGTTTTGGTCTAAAGACTAATAAATACTGCCTTTGAAGGCTCAAGAGGACACAAAGCATATACAATTATAAGGCAACCTCTATGTCATTGGACTATACTACCCAATAAATTTGAATATGTGTGTGTAAATGACTTACATTTAAAGTCGCCGTTGTCTTTCACAGGAAAGCAAAGAAAAATTCAGTATTTTCCAGCTTCTGATGACTTACAAACATATACAAGAGCTATAGCAATGGCACAATGGTCGAGTACCTTCTAGAGGTCATTTGTTTGTGGAAATAAAATATTTATATTTTTGGACACTGCTAAAAATGTTTGTGACAGCCATGGATTAACTAGGCATATACCGTGTTTGAAATTATAGTCCACAACCAATAGTTTTGGGATCACAGATTACTTGCAAACTGTGGTGTGATATGCACATTTTCCAGGGTTGGGAGGCTACCCCCACACTCACAGAAGTCAATAGATGGGAGTACAACTTCCTGATACCCAGAGACTCCAGTGACATGGTTCAATCCTAACTGCCCTCCACGCCAGGCCCCAAAACTGCAACAGTATTCAATAGGCCAGCAGTTCCAGTAAATCTGTATGACTTCTTTAAATAGCCATGCCCAATAGGCCAGCAGGCCAGAATATGATGAGGGAACTTCTCCAGAGAGAGAGGGAAGTCAGGCAGGCATACTCACTTTCCCAATATTTCAAAGGTACTTCCCGGAGAAGTGAGGCTCCAGTGGCTCCTCTGAAAGGCCAAAGATGTTGTGTCTAGACAGGTACAGCTTCTGACAGCTCCAGCTTCTGACACACATCAGAATTATATATATTTTTAAAAAAACCATAAAATACCCGCAGTTGACTTAGATCATATGGCTAACCTCATATAGTTCTTGTTGATATGAATGGGTGTTGTGCAAGTATTGTGGCTGGTGACTGACCCCTAAAATGGGAGGATGGCCAGAGGTCATGACATATTCAATGGCAGTGGAAAGTGGATGAGAAAACAGGAGGTCTGATGGGTTAAGATCACAGGAATGGGGAGCATTAGTTTTTTTCACTGCAGAGCTATCTTTAAAAAAAAATGAAACCTGAGAAATAGGAAGGGGGGCTGAAAAACTCCTAAGGGGGCATTTCTGATATTTTAGATTGAAAATGTTATTTCCAGTTTTGTTTTTCCCTTGTGCCAATCAACACTATTTTCTTTCCCACCAACTTTACCTTATAAAAGTGTTCTTTTTTTAAATATGTCAATAAATTAGTGATTATGCATATGTTTAATATATAAATAACACACAGTGTGCATATACTGTACAAGTGCATTAAAATGTATATAATGCAGATAAATCTATGGAATGGACAGCAAAATGCAAAATACAGCCCCCCCCCCCACACACACAAGCCTGAAGCTATTGAACAATGTATGATGTTAGCCATTCAGTCACATCTGACTCTTGGCGATCTTATGGATCAGCTGTCTCCTTCAATCTTGCACTGTTTCTTTTAGTTCACAGAATCATAGAATCATAGAATAATAGAGTTGGAAGGGTCCTCATGGGTCATCTAATCCAACCCCCTGCACTATGCTCACTCACATCCCAATCACTCATCTACTGTAACCTACCACCCCTTTGCCTTCATAGAATTAGCCTCTCTGTCAGATGGCTATCTAGCCTCTGTTTAAAAATTTCCAAAGATGGAGAACCCACCACCTTCCGAGGAAGCCTGTTCCACTGAGAAACTGCTATAACTGTCAGGAACTTCTTCCAGATGTTTAGATGGAATTTCTTTTGAATTAATTTCATCCCATTTATTCCGGTCTGTCCTTCTGGCCTTGCTTTTCCATGCTCGGTTCAAGCTTATCATTGCTGAGCAACCCAGAGCAATTCAAAATTTTATTTCTGCACTGCAATCATGACTCTTATCCATATGTGATCCAAGAAAAATGAATTCTTGAACATATTGAATCTCAGTCTTCACCATCAGTTGTTATTGTGACAGAACAAATTATGAATGACTATATAAAAAAGACCTCTCCTCCCAAATGCTCATCCCTTTAGAAGTGCTTTATAGGTACCTTTCAGTGATCCTCCCAAAACCTTTAATGTTTAATTTACCATTAATTCCTTTATTGGAATTCAGCAGTGACTTATTGTTTTAACTTTTATTTTATATAGAACAATCCCACTCTAGCAATTACATTGTGATTTCATTATTCATATCGATAGAAATAGTGACTTAGGGGGAAGCTAAAGGCATTTATGTCACATAAAATAAAAACTAATATGAATAAATCACAGCTATAATGCTATGAAGAAATCCTGTTCTTTATTGAGAATACTACTTAAGCCACAAGTAGTTCATTCATGCTTCAACCATTGGAGAGACTGTCTTTAGAACAGCAGTGCAATATCTTCACCCAAGAATAAACCTCTAAAAACGTTCCATGTATACCTGAGTTTATAGTTCCACTAATAACTTAAAAATATATATATAGATGAGCAACAAATGCATTTTTTAAACAGTCTGTTTATATTTTGTCAATGGTTTCAGGTTCTTCAATTTTCTCTACTCTAGGTTATATGGTGTTTTTTATGGCAATTTTTTTGGCTGATGTTCTCATTTCATTTATTTTACATCATTTTAACATCAAGTTGATATGAGCCAGTTATAGGCAACTGGTGCAAATAACTAGCTGAAAAGTTTAGCATGAGGAAGCAAAAAATGGCATTAAAAGATCCTTGGGTTTGAGTGGACAATGAAAAAAAATAGAAATGACAATTTTTAAGTCGTTCCAGCAACTTAATTCCAGCAACTTGCTCATATGTATGGCACCATTTCTGCTAGACTGAGGTTGGCCAAACTGTGGCTCTCCAGATCTCCAGGGACTACAATTCCCATGAGCACCTGTCAGCCCATGGAGATCAGGAGAGCCACAGTTTGGCCAACCTCGGTCTAGCAGAAATGGTGCCATACATATGAGCAAGTTGCTGGAATTAAGTTGCTGGCCCCCTTTCTTAGACAGCCTTCCATCCCACAGCCTGAAGATTCACTCTTTTCTCTGTGTGTGATTTTTCCCTTCTTCTGTTCCGGTCACAGCAGAACTTATCATCAATCTCACTTCCACTCATTCCACCCGGCATCCTTCTACTCATAGCTGTGCTCCAAGGAAATATGACAGTCTGGAATGCTACCAAAGAAAAGCCAATTCTTGGACATTCCATTGTTCAGCTGGATTGAAAAACTTCCTTGCAAGAAGATAGCGAAATGTAGCATATAAAATATTGGGATATGGTAGATGTTTGCAGTTGTAATTCATGTGAAGAGCTCCATTTCTGCCTGCAGATAAGTTTATCTAGACTGAGATAGGGATATAGATGTAGATACGCACACAAAGAAGAAAAAGATGGAAACACCCCACATTTATTCCATCCCACTTCAAAATGGACATAGCTAAAGTCTGAGAAATGTTTTTAAATAGTTATTGTAAATGCCTGTTGACCCTTAACTACAGTACAGCATTGCCAGTGCAACATTAAAGTTATTACACAAGTTAATGAGGCCTTAAATTGGGATATTTTATAAGATTCTAGTGATTTTCAGTAGTACAGTATGCAGCTGTTAAATGTATCATCTTTGTGCACAATGACTGAATTCTTTAATTGGCCACTTAAGGAAAAAACCTAGCCACCCAAGAAGGTTTGAGTGTCTTAGAAAAATCAACTTTGGCATAATGTATTTGGATCACAGGAAACCCATTACTGTAATTTTTGCTTAATTAGAGATAAATTATTATACCAATAAAGTCAATTGCAATTTTCCCACCAGTTTTCAAAAGGCCAGGATTTTACCCACTTCCTTGTGAGCCTTGAATTGTGAAAAGAGTTAACACCCGGTTTTGCTCCATTCCTTTGCTAAATGTACTAGCTGTTTACACAAATTCCCTTGGCTATAAATTGCTTTCAGGATCATCTGCAGGAGGCCCAGCAAAAAATTATAGATAGCTTAATTCTCTAACAGAAATAATGGAGCAAAATGATAATATGGTCTTTGGTTGAGGCCAGTGCTAGGTTAGGAATATTATGCCCCTCCTCAGGCTTAGTTGTATTACATCTATACCTCCCACCCCTAGGGAGGTGTGCTCCAGGGAGGATTTCTAGGCCGCCAATCTTTTGTGGTCATAGGGTGCTGAGACCCCTGGGAATAATGGGTTTTATGTGGGAATTTTATGGGAGGGTTTATGTTGTAAGCCACCATCTTTGGAGAAGGGCAGGATATAAGCCTAATAAACAATAATAAAAATAATAATGGATACAGTATTCAAATGGTGAGCTGCCACTGAGGGTCAAATGATATGTGATGTAGTAGTTCCATGAGTGGAAAGTTCAATATGTCTTTTGGCCCTGAAATGTTTGCGGTAGATATGGGATTGGCCTAACATGCTGCTGAAAGGGGGCTTAACTCTTCCCTCTATTTTCTGAATTTAAAAAGTCTCCCTTATTTTAGTCTTGGCAGGGGGAAAAGTCAGGCATCTTAATTGTTTTTTTCCATACCAGAACTATAAGCAGCCTAGGTGGATTGGTTTTTTAAAGATTGTGATAGAGGTTTTATCCTAGGCTCCTGAAGATGAAGACTAGGAAAATGTACAGGCCTTCTATGATTCACCTCATTTTGTGGATGCATTTGCTCAGACCCAGTATGACTTTACTATATGGCCTTTCTCATTTATTTTGTAGGGAAGGGGGAGTGTGATCAGAGCTTCAACTGGTGCAGAATGTGTCTGCTAGGGTCCTTAGGAGATTCCACTGGTGCAGAATGCGGCTGCTAAATCCTCACAGGTACACCTTGGAGAGCCCACATCCAGCCTGTGCTGAGGCAGCTGTACTGGTTACCGGTTATTTTCCAGATCCGGTTACTGGTTATTTTCCAGATCCGGTTCAAGGTTTTGTACCATTGTACCAAAACATTATAATGTAATTAAAGATAAACATTTAAATTCATTTTGGGAATTCCATTAACTTGCTTCTCCAGCAATAATACCAAGTACAGTATTACAGTACAGTATATCCTCTATTCTTAACTAAGTCAGGAAGGACTAGCTGAACCCCATCAAATGTGGGAAGCAGAATGTCCATCAAGACCTCAGCCTTCTCAACACACATTACCTCTGACTCATTAACATTCCCAACGCATATTACCTTTGAATTATCAGGATTCACTCTTAGCCAGTCAACCACAGCAGTCATGCAGTGGCTCAGGACCTCATGCATATTATCGAGTGATTTGGATATAAAAAATGTAGAACTGGGTGTCATCAACATATTGATGCCTGCCAATTTCAAAACCACAAATGATTTCTCCAGAGGCTTTAAAGAGAGATTGAATAGCATGGGAGATTGGGCAAACCTCACAGGTCAAATGCCACACTGATAACAATTGGTTTCCTTCATAACTGAGTGTTGGGAACATGTTATCTGTTTTGGAAGAGGTGATTGTAAAGCGCCCTTTCCCCGAAGAAGGTACCCCTGGATGACAATGACCTAAATACTTCCTGACCCATTGCCAATATTTCTTTCTTGGACAAGATACTTGAGATGGTAGTAGCTATATGGTTTCAAACATTCTTGGAAGAAACAACTTTTTGGACATTTAGCATATGATAGTTTCTTGACCTTGTGCACAGAGCTATGTTTTCTAAGTTTCAAATCTGTTTAGCATGGTAGAAAACAAATTTATATGATGAGTAATTGCTATATGCTGTAGTGCTGAGGATAAAAGTTACTTGGACTTCTTGATAAGTAGCAAAGAGGAGACATTCTGGAGGGGATTGAACTACAGTTGAAATTTGCCTCTCCATTATGCTGACATTCCATTATAATAAAATTCTAAAAGACATATGTTCTGGAATCCAATTAATTAAGAACATTGTCAACCAAAAGCGTGTCCCCTTCTAGCTGACCTGGCCTACATAGAATGTTCAAGTAATTGAACCTTTACTGCGATTGCACCCTTAGTCTTAACGGCTGTACCCTTAATGAAGGGAAAAGAAAAAGAGGTGGGTTTTTTTGTACCCCACTTATTACTCCTTGAGAAGTCTCAAAGCAGCTTACAATTGTCTACCTTTCCTCTCCCAATAACAGAAACCCTGTGAGGTGGGTATAGCTGAGACATCTCTGAGAGCAATGACTGGCCAAAGGTCACCCAGCTGGCTGAATGTGTAGGAATGTGAGATCAAACCAGGTTCTCCAGATTAGAATCCTCCACTCCTAACCACTACACCAAACTGGCTCTCATAGCCATAGGCCACAGCTGCAGAGGAAATTGCAGGTGACAACCATGTACATGGGTATTTTTTTCCCCATTGTGTATAGCTTGCCCTTTCCTTTGTATTGCCCAAATGGACTCATGTCAGGATATGCACATTCCAAATACTGGCTCTAGGGGGATTGTTAATCTTTTTTTATACATAGTTTGTAAGGACTGATGTACAGTCAAGAATGAGAGGAAAGAGACAAGTAAAGATATCTTTCAGGCACAGATCAAGTCTAAGGAGTAAATACAGATGGCAATTTTCAGAAATTACTCATGGCTGCAATCCAAGTAAACTTGAGTTGATACTTGGCAAGGTCTGGACACTGTGAAAGTTGTGCTCCTTCGTTTTATTTCTTAGCCTTCTGCCAAGGTGATAGAGAGGGATTTCAATTTCTACATCAGACATTATGGCTTCTCGCTATGGATTTCTGTTCATGAAGTAACATGCAATTTTCCTACTGATTATGTCATTAGCAAGCATTCATTCTGAAATGTTCTGCTTTTATAATTCTTTGACAATAATTTTGTGTTACAAAATAAACCTACACTGTTATTTAGTAAATTTTAGTGCTCTTGGGGAGGATTCTAGCTGGCTCCTCCCCACCACATTAATACATTTATTTTATCAACCACATTAATGAATCCAGTGATTTGAGATATTTGGAAGTTATTTATTTAAAATGATAATTCAGGTAAATGCCTAATTTACGGTGATTATATTTTGTAATTCTTGAGCTCCTCCTATTCCATAATCCAGTACATGATCGCTGAATCATAAATTAATAATGTGTTTTAAGACAGATTTAGTCCAGTGGTAAATCTGGAGTAATTATGCCATTATCCAACTAAGACCAGTGACCCTCAAATGCAATCAAAGAGGGGTAGAAAATCTCTGAAGAGCTCCACGTCAATTATATATTTGTCAATTTATAGACAGCCCCTCCCCATTGATGGGTTGGGAGTCGTTTACAACCATTATGAACATTTAAAACTATAAAAAATATCATAAAATACTACAAATTCTATAGCAGCCACAGTGGTTATGATGGTAAAATATCCCTATACAGGGGAAGTGGGGGGGGGGGGACACGGAAAGGAGGGAAGCCAACAGTATTTCTAAGCCAAACTAGCCTCCACCATAGACCTGGTGAAAGAGTGGCATTTTACAAGCCCTGTGGAATCAACTCCTTCTGGATCTCTCTGTGGCCAGGGATCACCAAAAAGTTGATACTGGTTGAACATAGCATTCTTTGGGCAACATATTGAATAAGGTGGACTAGCATAATTATTATATTACTAGCTTCAAAGCCCGTTCCTAGGAACAGGCCCTGAAAGGGTCCCCTCCCCTGCCCCATGGCCAGGCAGCTTAAGGTGGCTTTGGGCCGTAGCTCGCAGCCAAATCAAGTGGGGCAGGCGGGGGCTGGCCAGCTCATTAGCAGGGCCGAGACAGAGCTCCTTAGCAGGCAGTCAGCATTCAGCAGGCCCAGCCTAGCAGGCCAAGAGGCCCTCGTTAGCAAGCCCTTCACCACGATCTTTTGCCCAGGGCCCTCTCACCTGCTGCTGGCTCCAGGCACTGAGGCGTCTGAGAGCAAAGAGGCTAGAGTCCAGGGATGGAGGGTGGGAGCCGTAGGGGCAGGGCCAATCAGGACAAAGCTGGCTGCACCCTGATTTGCCCTATTCCAACTTGGACAGCCGGACATACCCCACCCCCTAGCCTGTTTCAGAAATATATAATTTAGGTAGGGTCCAAACAGAGCCCCAAGCAGAAATCCATTTGCACGGTACCAGAGCAGGCATACGCCCCTCCACTCAGCATTCATCAGTCATTTTACACAGAATGGTTCAAAGCAAAACAAACATAATAAATATGTTCAAAGTGGTATAAAAATAGCAAGTCTAAAAAAGCAAACAACTCACAACTGATGACAATGGACCCATCATTAAACCCCAGAAATAAGCATAAGAAGTGTTGACTTTTATACCCTACTTATGCCCCACCAGGAGAAACTGGTGGTGACCCGGTTTGGCCACCACAGTGCATAATCGGTCCTAGTCTGTTATACTCCACTAAGCTTAACTACTAGCTAAAATGAAACTATAGTGAAACACCTTACATGTAAATGAAAGATAAGTCTTAATATAGGATCAAATCCTTGTCATGCTGTTCTGTAAAAATCTTTTGAGAAGTGATAACACATTTCACAGGAAATACTGAAAATAAAGACTGGAAGGCTAGGGGAGGTTTAAGAATCAACCATTCATTGTCAATGGCTTGTTTCTTGAAGGTCAATATAATATAGTATTATATAGTATTGTATTATTGCATTACAGTATTATATTACTGTGCTTCCATGGCCATTTTGAACTGGTCACCTCCTACCATACTCCTAACCTGCCGATTCAGGTTGTAAAATCAGTGTGAATTGTACATTCAGATATTAATGTATTAAAAACATTTATATGACACCTGTCATAGCATCCCCAAGATAACAAACATCAGAACATTTCAACATTAAAACCTCTGTTCTCAGATTAATTTCATAATTCACATAAAAACCTATTTTTCTGGTTGAGATAACACATTTATCTTACCCACTCAACAGCTGCAACATGAGGTAACGATATAATACTTTCTCCCTTGAGTTGCCTTGTACTTTCCTCTCAAAGTAAAGTTTTCCTTTTTCTCTGCTTTACCACAAACAAACCAAAGAAGAAGAAGAATTGGCTCTAACACGCCGCTTTTCTGTACCCGAAGGAGTCTCACAGTGGCTTACAGTTGCCTTCCCTTTCCTCTCCCCACAACAGACACCCTGTGAGGTAGGTGAGGCTGAGAGACCCCTGATATCACTGCTCAATAATAACAGCTGTATCAGCAATATGGCAAGCCCAAGGTCACCCAGCTGGCTGCATGTGGGGGAGTGCAGAATCGAACCTGGCCTCCGTCCAGGGAGCTGCTATGTAGATGCTGCTTATGATGGGCATGGTCATCCCAGTCTACTGAGTTCAATTGATTTAGATGGGTGTAACTCTGTTTATGGTAGAGGACAGAAAAGCCATGGATCATTGTCCATGGGGTCGCGATGGGTCGGGCACGACTTCGCACCTAACAACAACAAACTCTGTTTAAGACTGCACCTAATACATTTGGATCTGGAAACTCTGGACATGAGCCCCATTACAACAGTGAATTATTTAGTTGGCTCTTGGGCAAGACACTCTTTCAGGTTGGGTTTACACATTCATGTCACTCACACAACATCCTCAGCATGAGATAATGATCTGTATGTGTGAATGCATCACCCTTTATCCCCTCATAGAATCAAGAGTTGGAAGGTACCTCCTGGGTCATCTAGACCAACCCCCTGCACTATGCAGGACACTCACAACCCTATTGATGACAGTGTAACCTGCCACCACCTTGAACCTTCACAAAATCAGCCTCTCTGTCAGATGGCTATCTATCCTCTGTTTAAAAATTTCCAAAGATGGAGAACCCACCACCTCCCGAGGAAGTCTGTTCCACTGAGAAACCAATCTAACTGTCAGGGACTTCTTCTGAATGTTTAGATGGAATTTCTTTTGAATTAATTTCATCCCATTTGTTCTGGTCCATCCCTCCAGGGCAAGATAACATAACTCTGCTCCATCCTCTATATTAGCGATCCCCAACCTGTGGGCTGCGGACCACATGTGGTCCGTCAACTAATTGGAGGTGGGCTGTGAAGAATGCCTTCTTCCCCCTCCAGCCCTTTACTTCACCCCCCCCCAGCCCTTTAAAACACACTTTGGATTGTCATTGTCTGCCATCACTCCCAGATGGGACTATCTCATTGCAGAGAAACAAGCTCAGGGTTCCCATTGATTTGTCATTGTCATGAGTTCAAATTTCCATGAAAATAAAATGTTCCTTATGTTCATTGTTGTGGCATGTCTGTATCTTATTTTGAAGGGATGTTTAAACATTGCCATAGCAATCAGACAGTGGTTGAGAGTAGAGGAGTAAATTGCCCCACCCACCGGGCCTCAGTAAAATTGTCAAGTGTTGAGTGGTCCCCGGTGATAAAAAGGTTGGGGACCACTGCTCTATATGGCAGACTTGAAGATGGTTATCAGATCCCCTGTCAGTTGTCTCCTCTCCAGGCTAAAGAGACCAAGCTTCCCCCAACCTTTCCTCATACGTCTTGGTCTCCAAACACCTCACCATCTTTGTTGCCCTCCACTGGACACATTCATTTATCTACATCCCTCCTCAACTGTGGTACCCAAAATTAAACTCAGTACACCAAGTGAGGCTGAACCAGAGCAGAGTAAAGTGGTACCATCACCTCCCATGATTTCGACACGATACTCCATCTGATACAACCCAAAATGCCATTTGCCTTTTTAGCCACCAAGTCACACTGTTGACTCATATTCAATGTGTGGCCTACTAAGACTCTTAGATCCTTTTCTCACATACTACTGCCGAGACAAGTCTCCCCCATCCTATACTGGTGTATATGGATTTTCCTATCTAAATGCAGAACTTTACATTTGTCCCTAATGAATTTCATTTCATTCAGTTTAGGTCAGTTCTCGAGCCTATCAAGATCATCCTGTATTCTGATTCTGTCTTTGGTTGTTTTTGCTACCCCTCCCAGCTTAGTATATGATAACATTATTAAAGAGAACACTTAATAATTGACAAAAACACTTCACAATCCATATGCAAAATGCCTGGGAACATTAGGTATCATCTCAAATGATTTTTTTTTTTTTTAGGATCGACTTTTATGATGAAAAAATAAACAAACCTATCATTTTTGGGGTATGTTGTACCATGGCAAGAGTGTAAACTTTTACAAAGCTGAATATTTTCTTTTTAACAAATGTGTCTCTAATCCACCCTTCACTACTAACCTACAAAGAGCTGAACTATTAATAAATGGAGCAATAGGGATATTGTCTGATCTTGTCATGGAGTTATCTCAGCAGCTGGCAAAAACTAATACTCACCTTAATTTTTTTTTCAAAATGTGGATGTGCCTCCAATAATTTAAAAAATAGATAGTGATAAGTTGAAAATGTCAGGTAATTGGCAGACAGATAGAAAGTTAAACTGTGTCCTCAGTGAAGCAAATTAACCAGCAGCTGCCAGCAGAGGCCCCAAGGTCATCTGAATGTCAGAATCGAGTAAAGGCCAATCATTCAGAAGGGGTTCTGTGCTGATATTTGCCCTCCCTGGTCATTTTCTGATCTCCCAGGAACTGCCCTGAACTACTGCCAACATGTGTTCATTTCTAAAAATTACACAGATTGTGATTTATTACCCATCAAGCTACAAAAATCCATTGTGAATTAAATCAGCCCTTTGTTTAAATTGCTACTCCGGAATACGTATCATATCATCATAAATGACATTGAAGTTATAATCTACAGTAGTCTGCTTCAGACACTGATAAGGCTTCACCAAGGGACGATCAATACTTACTATTCATTTTTGAAATTATCTTCACATTGATCCCTGAACAAGCGCCAGCAACACAGAGGCACAGTGGCTTTAATACAATAATTATATAAAGGTTTACAGGCTCATCCTCCCAGCCAATAAAAGCTGTCAGCTGGCAGGGACAGTTACAATCCCATAATCCATCAAAATGCTGTTCTCTGACCTATGGGCTTCTGGGCTTTTGGTAGACCTCGATAAGCATGCTTATAGAGGAGAGCAACAAACAGAGGCAAAACAAAAGCCCCTGATTCGTGTTACTGATTACAAAATATATCTCCTATAGTACTTTGTATCATCCCAATAAGATTTGAAACAGAGAGATCTGCATTCCCCCCCCCCTCACACCCTTCCTCACAGAGGGTACTAGAGTTAACACTGAAGATGTTTAGCATTTTGTTGTTTTGTACAGGGCAATTGTTTTATAGTTCAGGAAAGGGCTTATTTTAATTGTATGGCCAGTTTATGTTTGTGTCACTCTTTTAAAAAGTATTTGATCCCCCCATCTAATCATAGCAACACTAAAGTGTGTTTTATTGTACAAGCAATATGGTACGGGATCAAAAAGGAACACACCCACCCATGAGAGACCGACAAGGGTAGCTCAAGTTTTGTGGACTGGTGTCATCCGTTGTAGCTGCTGATGAGGCTGCCAAGTTTTGAATTTCACTTGCTCGTTCAGCGATGCCCCAATGAAATCTACCAAGCTCCAGCTGAGCAAGAAACTCTCTTCTATACCGATCCACTCTTGACACTTCCCCAGCTATTTTTCTTTTTTGCAATTTCAAGTTTCAAGTTTTTTTTTTCTCCTGCAGAAATCAAACTCTCGACTAAGATGCGCAGGTCTCTTATGGGATAATGGCTGGTACAGGTACCTGAAAATAATCTGAGAATTAAAACACTGGAAAGAAGAAAATATCTTCACCAGCTGCAATTTACTGTGAATTTGGGGGAGATCTGAGTTTTCATAGGCAAACTGCCACATATAGTGATAAAGACTTTGGCAGCAGAGCAGGAGTTGAGACAGAGAAAGAGAGAGAGAGAGTTACTTTTGCAGTATATGAATCAAAACTATTGAATGGCTCAAGGGCAAAACTACCACTGACATTTTAGAGACTGGGTTAACTGTTCCCTTCATAGCTATTGATACAAGAATAAAAATAAAATATGTCAGCTCTGATGAGTGACTTTTAGAAGAAGGAAGGAAAGGCAGTATAGAGGAAGATGAATGAATCTGTGGGTGCAAGCCTCCCTTTCGCTCATGTATCCCCATCCTATTTGTCTACTCTGCATATTCTTACCTAAGTATATATAGGATTGCAACTGTCAAATGAAATTTTTAAAATTAAAGAACACTAAGGAAGGTTTCTTTAGGACCATGTTGGGATTAGAATCATAGAATCCTAAAATCATAGAGTTGGAAGGGACCTCATGGGTCATCTAGTCCATCCTCCTGCACTATGCAGAACGCTCACAACCCTATCGCTCATCCTCTGTAACCTTCCACCCCCTTGAACCTTCACAGAATCAGCCTCTCTGTCAGATGGCTATCCAGTCTCTGTTTTAAAATCTCCAAAGATGGATTACCCCCACCCAACTCCCAAGGAAGTCTGTTCCACTGAGAAACCGCTCTAACTGTCAGGAACTTCTTCCGAATGTTTAGATGGAATTTCTTTTGCATTAATTTCATTCCATTCATTCTGGTCCATCCCTCTTGGGTAAGAGAGAACAACTCTGGTCCATCCTCTATATGGCAGCCTTTTAAGTACTTGAAGATGGTTATCATATCCCCTTTCAGAGGCCTCCTCTCCAGACTAAAAAGCCCAAGCTCCCCCAACCTTTCCTCAAACACCAGTTTGGTGCAGTGGTTAGGAGTGCGGACTTCTAATCTGGCATTCCTGGTTCGATTCCGGGTAACCAGCTGTAAGCCGCTTTGAGCCTCTTTGGGTAGAGAAAAGCGGCATATAAGAACCAACTCCACTTCTTCTTCTTCTTCTTCTTCTTCTTCTTCTTCTTCTTCTTCTTCTTCTTCTTCTTCTTCTTCTTCTTCTTCTTCTTCTTGGTCTCCAAACCCCTCACCATCTTTGTTGCCCTTCTCTGGACACGCTTAAGGGACTTAATTACTGTTAAATCTGTCTCACCAGGATGATGGGATACCATCATCTACAAACTGCATGAACTATGAATAAATGACAAAAGGAATGGATACAGAAATACGGGAAAGTTTTGTATAGCTGCAACAAACAACATGGGATATAAGAATAAATTAATACCATATACCTCTTTAGTGCAGTCCAAAACCAGTCCCCAGAACATGGCAACAACAAACGAGAGAATATACTATGCATTGCCAATGTACCTGAAACATAACAAAACTGCAAATATGAAAGTAAACTTAGCACTAAAATACTAATTGCTGCTCTACTGTCCTCTTGGCCTTTTAAGTTTCAGCTTAGTTTCCTAGCAAGCTAAAGTCATTATGTAGCTACAAATCCAAGAAGTTGAGGAGATGGCATCTTCAAAGGCTTGTGGGCCTCTCAAGTTTCAGAATGCTAAGAATTCCAGGCAAGGGAAGGGGGGAGAGGCAAGGGGCCTCAAGATACAAGAAGATGCCATCTTCAAGGCAGGCAGAGACTACAAAAAGAAAAGCCTGCTCTCAGACCACATTTGTTGTGACACTGTTTACTCATTTACTAGTAATTTATTCTCTCCTTATATCTGTACTCATGAATCTTGTTCCATTGTCTGAGAAAGTGCACATGCATATGAAAGCTCACATCTTGAAAAAAAAGAACTTTGTTAGTCTTAAAGGTGCCTTATGTTTCATTGTTGACTTTGGCATTCAGGGAATTTCTCTTCCCTGTACTCATAACATGATCCCGTATTTCCAAACAATATATTGATCAACACTCTTCTTTTCAGCCGAGAACTTGTTCTTCTGTTCTGGGGACTTCTTGTTTTCTCAGCAATCAACTCCGCATCTGGGGATTTCAAATGGGGACTTTCAGACTGAAGTTGGAGGAAAGCATGCTTTGGCTTGCAAACATTTCTGGTGTCTTCCTTATGACCGTTTACGCACGGGAGGTTTCATGCTGGGTTACAGGTTTTAGTCATGGCAGGTTGCACCACCTCTTCCTGCCCCCACATGGGGGAGCATTTGGCCTGATGAACTTCATCTGCCCCCGATTTGTGCTCCTGCATGGGAGCTGGGGCAGTGGAGTTTCCAGTGCATAAACGGTCTATGTGTTGTAACCTAATCCTGTCTGCCATGGCCATTTTCGTCTTTCTCCATCCCTATGCAGTGGTCCTGACCTGAATGGTCCAAGCTAGTTCAAACTTGTCAGAAGCTGAACAGGTTCACTCCTGTTCCACTCATATTGGCTTATTTATTTATATATTCTTCTATTTATACCCCACCCTTTCCAGTATGCTGGCTTGGGGCAACTTCCAACATTAATCAGAGTTGCCTGCAGTCCACTGACCTCAACCAAATGCCTAGCAGAAGAGTTCCATCTTAGGCCCTGTAGAACTGAACTAGCTCAGTCAGGGCTCATAGGTCTTCCGGGAGCTTATTCCACCAGGTCAGGGCCAGGACAGAAAGGGCCCTGACCCTGGTTGAGGCCAGACAAAATTCTTTTGAGCCAAGGATCACCAGTTTGTTCAAATTGGATGATTTCAATTTCTTTGAGTGGGCATAGTCAGCTCAGTGAATTCTCAGATACATGGCGCCCTGACCACATATGGCCTTAAAGGTTAAAGCTAATACTATAAAGCAGATTCAGAATTCAACTGGAAGCCAGTGCTGCTGCCTCAGAGCAGACTGAATGTGCTTTGCACAGGAAAATCCAGCTGCAAAAGTGCATAATCCAATATGAGCAGAATGATTTGGATGAAACCATTGAGACCACTGAGAAAGTCCAGGTACCCTATGCAAAGGGTGGGAATGGCAAATCTCTGAAACCCTGGAAAACCCTATGGATTATCAAAAATGGCTGCAACTTTATTTATTTATGTATCTGATTTCTATGCCGCCTTCCCAGTGGACTGACTCAGGATGGTGTACAATGCCACCACCTCTCCAATGCTGCTTCTTGGAGCAGGGGGGGGGGGATTTCAAAAACAGGTCAAAAATTCCAGAATCCAGTAAATAAATCACTCTGAATTAGAATTTTAAACCAGTAAAGACATTTAGAAAAATGGATACTGGATAATACTTTGAAATCCAGATCTAAATTCATGTAACACTGTCCCCCAAACCAATCCTATTTTTAAGTTGTTTTCACAACAGACAATGCTGAAAATATGAAGCAGGGAAAGGTTGGTGTTTTGTTTTTTAATAGATATGCAGCCTCTCCAGAAAACCTGTCAGATATGGCTTACTAAATAAAGCATGATCTAATCATAACACATGACAATCATTAAAAGAATTAACAGGCATTAACAACCCAGCCATCCAAAACTCAGCCATAGCATAAATATAACACAGGTAGAAGTGTTTTATATTTCCCCAGGAGCAAACATGCTGTTGAACTTCTGTGAAAGAAAACAGAAAAATAGAGACAGAGGATTAAGCACCTCCTCGTTCCCACATTGTTTCTCTGTGCCATGTACTGTGGGTGGCAAGTTGTTACATGTGTTTGAATCTAATACACTATCAAAACTGAAGCTTTTGAGGGTCATTTTTATTGCTTTTCAATAATACCTGATAAGTATGTTTTAATCAGAAAAAGGTAGGTAAGAGGATCACACAACCTTTGGGTTCACCCCCCCCCCCAGTCTAATAAACATGCATGTATCCAACTACCCAGTTCCTTGGACAGAATGGCATTTCTACCAGTTCTTTCCTCATTTTGCAGACCTGCACTTTGCCCCCTATGATGTTTCTGAAGGCCCAGAAGCAGAGGGCTGCAGCAGGAGAAGGAAGAGTGAAATTTGGACTGACTGCACTAGTCACTTCCCAATTGAGAGTGACTGGGTTCCACCCCTGGGTTCCGCCCCTGTATTTGCCATACGGCAGCATGGTTCCTACGCGCACACAAATGATGACTGAGAACACTGAGGAAGTTATGCTCCCTGCCACAGAGATGACACCTACCCATGTCCAATTGACAGCCCAGTGGCACCTTTAAGACCAACATGAGTACACGAAAGCTCATACCTTGAATAAAACTTTGTTGGTCTGAAAGCTGCCACTGAATTCTAAATTTGTCCTTCTGCTTCAGACCAACACGGCTACCCACTTGAATCTATCTACATGTCCAATTTGTATGCATCAGTAATTTCTGCCACATTGCAGTGAACATACATATATACATAAATACATACACAAATACATACATACATACATACATACATACATACATACATACCACCACCACCACCACCACCACCACCACCACCACTACTACTACTAGCAGTATGCATGTTCTACTAGTAGTAGTACTAGCAGTAGTCACAGTAGTAGATCCAGTGGCAGTTTAGTAGTGTAATCACCATTGTTGGCATCATCCCAGGGTCTATCCAAGTCTAAGAGAACTCGTTACTCAGTAACATATGTGATCAGTAGCATATGTGGTCAGTAGCATATGTGGTCTCCGCTCCACACTTAAAAATGTTTTTCAAACATGCAAAAGGAGAAATAAAAAGTTATCTTCCTAAGACTCTACAGATTAAAAGACTCCCACTGAATTTACTGATTGACTAATAAATAAGACTTTTTAGGGATATGATTGAGATTGTAAAAAAAAAAAAATCCCCGTTTTATCAACAGGGTCTTCCCACCTTGGCTGCAGCACTTGTAGCAGCGAGGCGTGATCTGTTCATTCAGTCATTCCATCTCCCTGCCGATTGCAGGAATGTTCCCTACAGTGTCTGTAGGCAATAACATGCCTTAAAAAAGGACAAATTATTAAATCAGCCTTAGGATTTGTCATCCGGTTATGCTGAAAGACTGGAACAATTTGCCAACACAGAGTGCTCAGTCGACATCGAGCATTGTAATGATAATGAACCTATCTCTCCAGGACTGACACAGACACATAAAGTGGTTTTTTAAATGTGATATTAACAACAGACACTCCCCACCCCCAAACAAATTCTTCCTATATAGTTTAGGAATTTGTATAGATTGGTCATTAGAAAAAGAAATGCTTACGATTTCCATTGGATAACTTTCTGAGCGTAATAAGTTTTTGAAAAAGCTGCAAAGACAAATATATGATCATTATACAAATAATAATCTGAGACACTGCACTTCTTAAATGAAGATTATCTGTTCTAAGTTGCCGAAATCTTTTGTAGTTTTATTTCAATCATAGAATCATAGAGTTGGAAGGGGCCATACAGGCCATCTAGTCCAACCCCCTGCTCAATGCAGGATCAGCCCTAAGCATCCTAAAGCATCCAAGAAAAGTGTGTATCCAACCTTTGCTTGAAGACTGCCAGTGAGGGGGAGCTCACCACCTCCTTAGGCAGCCTATTCCACTGCTGAACTACTCTGACTGTGAAAAACTTTTTCCTGATATCTAGCCTATATCGTTGTACTTGAAGTTTAAACCCATTACTGCGTGTCCTTTCCTCTGCAGCCAGCAGAAACAGCATCCTGCCCTCCTCCAAGTGTCAACCTTTCAAATACTTAAAGAGGGCTATCATGTCCCCTCTCAACCTCCTTTTCTCCAGGCTGAACATTCCCCAGTCCCTCAACCTATCTTCATAGGGCTTGGTCCCTATTTAGTTATTGGCACTCTAAATTTGGAGTGTCTTTTTCAGTGTCTCATGAAATTCCCTTTTTTACTAGTCTTGGGTCCCATCAGCATAGCATTTCGGGTGGTTTCATACTGGACTTAAGACATTACTATATCACATCTCCTGTCTTTCCTTAGCTTCATTTACACAACCTTTGGCAGTACCAGTGATATTTATTTTTAAGAGTAAAAGAACAAAAACCCATTTGTTACATTAACCTTGCATGCCATCTTCCAGAAGATATCCTTCATTCAGCTGCATTTGGAAACTCTTTTGGCTGCTCTGTGGCTGGATCCTGCCTGGACAGCCAGACTATGCAAAATAAGGGAAAAAAACAAGACAAAAACTAAGTGCAAACCTGAGTAGGATGGCTCTCTCATGTCCTATTCTCATCACTCCTAATCCTGTTCCTTCCTTTGTCTACCTTCACCTTCCCAGAGGTGTGCGTAGAAGACTGGGACTTTAAAATGTCCTATGAAAAAGCTCATCAAGAGGCCCCTGCAGTGCTGGCAGTGCCAATTAGGCTTTTGATCTACTAGAAACATCTTTTTTCTTGCAAGGGGATGCAGTTCCTTTTCATGATCTAATTTGTTTATTTATTTATTACCATTGAAAGCCCCTGGCAACATTCCTTAGGCCAGGGATAGTCAACCTGTGGTCCTCCGGTGGAGCGATTGTAGATAATATGGTTAGGAAGAATAGTTGTGTACACACTTACACAGGGCCACTCTCCTTCCTATTGATGTACATTGCCCTAAGTGTGTGTGTGTGTGTGTGTATACTCCCATTCTATTCAGGATACCCATTCAGGCTGTCAAGAAACTCCAGGGTTTCACAAAACCCTGGCTGAGAAAGTCTGATCTAATGCTTCAGCTAGGCACATACCTGCCTTAAATTCAGTAGTAGCATTGTTGACTGGATACCTGTTACTCTGAAGTTACTCCTGTGGTGATACCTGTTTCTAACAGGAAATGCTTCATTCTTTACCTACTGAAGTGTGACTGTGCCTTTCTTATCTTGCCTTATTAAGTATTTTATTGTAGCTATAAGCGCATGTATAGAATGTCATCTGCAACTTGAGGAAATAGCATACCCTTTTAGCATACCCTGTGGAACTATTTCCTTATCAAGCATGAATGTTCAGGAATTAAAATATATGCAAATTATTTTTTTAGCAGAAACTCAAATGAAATTCTGGATATGCCCCCCCCCATGGCCTAAACTTTATATAATTTTTTTCCTAGATTGTTGTTGTTGTTAGGTGCAAAGTTGTGCCTGACCCATCGTGACCCCATGGATAATGATCCTCCAGGCCTTCCTGTCCTCTACCATTCCCCAGAGTCCATTTAAGTTCCCACCTACTGCTTCAGTGACTCCATCCAGCCACCTCATTCTCTGTCGCCCCCTTCTTCTTTTGCCCTCAATCACTCCCAGCATTAGGCTCTTCTCCAGGGAGTCCTTCCTTCTCATGAGGTGGCCAAACTATTTGAGTGAGATACAAAATCGAATCAATCTATTTTATTCATAATGTATACTGAGGGGTGGAGTGGGGAGGGATCAAATGGTAAAAGGGACACAGAGTGTGTAGATCAAGTGGTCAGGGGACTGCAGGGCAATTATGTATGCAGCTGTGTCCATGTTCTAGTTGTAAATAACCAATATGATAGTATCTTCTCATTTCAGTGGCTGTTATAGGATTCCATATATGCTGATAGACATGACTCATAGCATTTCTTCTTACCCCATTCTCGCCTTCTTTGGCAAGACCATGGAAATACCAGCCTGGGACACTCTCTTCCCAACCCCTTTTGATGCCAGACTGTCTGTTGAATGTTTCTCAAGAATACAGTCCTAGCTGTCTGTCTGAGAAATAAGTTTCACTTTCCTTCTCTTGCAAGCAGCTTAGCCTGCTTTCAATAGGAGTCTTTTTCGTTCTTTTCTATTACTGTTCATTCGACCCAGTGGTCTTGAACAGCCACTGAGAGTTTATGTTTAAGCAATTAATGGAAAGCTACCCACATAATGATAAGGTTTATGCAGTTGCTTTAGAATGTTTCCGTATTTCTACAACAGCAGCCAAAAATCTAGCGACCCTATATGTAACCCATCCATCTTCATTGCTCAGTAGCCTAGAAGTCTCAGCAGTTGGAGAAGCAGAATACTTACTAATTAGGAGGGAAATCAGCTCCTGTTTGAATTTTAAAAATTAAGGCCAGCTTAAAAGTACGTGGTCAATGGATTCAATGTGATTAAGGTCACACTTGCATGTTCTTTCTGGGTATGGAATTCCAGCATATCTACCTGACAGGACTGCAGATGGTAAAGAATTAACATATATGATTGTTATTTCTATTGATGTACATTGCCCTGAGCACAGTATAGAAGAGCAGTATATAAATTAAGCAATTAAATTTATAAATAATAACACATTGGGATATGAACTGGTAGGGAAAAGGCAACTGCAAAGGTTGAGCAAACTCTTTTTGACTTGATGGAGGTACTTTTATAATCCAGATGTTCAAACAAATTAATCAAAACCTACTCTCTCCATCAATTCTATTAAAATCCCTAAGCATGTTGCTTATCATTTACCAATTTATCGCATTTGCTCTTATGATTATCTAATTTAATAAGACTGAGCAAATTTAATTCCAGATGTGACTATAGGATATTTAGTTTAATTTAAGCGTCCTATCAATAGGACTCACAATATTAGGAACTATTTCATAAGCAGCAATATGAAAATTATTCCCAGTAAACATGCTACTGCGGAGAATTTTCTTTACAATTGATTATTTAGCATCTGTTTGAAACCTACCATCCTGTAAGAGGAAAGGAAAGGAAAACTACTTAATGGGAGACTGGTTACATTATTTTTTTCACAGTTCAGCATTTGGGTGGATAGACACAAGCTGATATGACCATTTTCCTGATTGATGAGTTGAATGATAGGGATGGCTCGTGAGCCCAAATTCAGGATGAACTTGGGAGCCCCAAAGAGATGTTTGGGGAAGGTGCCTTCCTCAAACATGTACTGAAATGTCCAGTTTGATTCAGCTGCTCAAGGCCATTTAAGCCTAACAGCT